>NC_136007.1:16953788-17136288 GCF_048128805.1 Centroberyx gerrardi
GCTCTGCGTGGGCGGCAGCGAAGAGATGCCAGGATGCCCTCTCTGATTTCCCATCTGCTTGTCATCTGGCTGAGCGTCCACAGGCTGGTGTGGTGCACGGAGCGCTCCTCCACACGGGAGCGCTTCAAAGTGGTCATCGCACCTCTGATCTGCAAGAGGATCTGCCTGAAGGGACAGTGCCAGGATACCTGCGAGCAGGGCAACAACACCACGCTGATAGGGGAGAACGGACAGGCGGCGGACACGCTCACCGGACCCGGCTTCAGGGTTGGTGAGTGACACTGTCCTGAACAATGGTGTTTATTTATAAGGGGATATAGTTAGGCCGCTGTGATTAAGTAATAGTGCTCCATGAACTCTTGTCTAATGGCATTTCTTTCCTATCAAGCCTCTTAAGAGGGGGGGAAAGGCCTGCTTGGTCCATAAATGGGCTGCTTGTATCTACAAATCACCTTCCGTTATTATTAGGTGTAATCAGAGATGTAGTGGTGAGTAAAAAGGTAAACTATGACTTCCTATCATTGATCATCATAAGACTAACAGCCACTAATGTAAACAGAAAGCATTTATAACTTCAGAAAACCATTCATTCATGCTTTATCCCCCTCAAAAGGCCCTATATCCTCATATAACTTAATCAATTTGATACTTGCTATAATATTTACCACAGACTTATGTCATTAATATTTATATCAGGCGAGTAAACTGTGTTCCTCAAACAAAAAGGTGGGTAAGATGAGTTGAAGTGGGTTTACCCTCCACTACATCCCTGGAAAATGTGACATTACCATATAACACTTTCATTACTGAGGCATGGCTCATTAATGCACACAGATACACAGTATACATTAGCTGTATACTTTCCCCTGCTCCAGTCTCCTCTCCACAATGCCTGGTTGGCATGAGTCGGGCCTTTCTGTGCTGTATCAGATCAGCTGTGGTGAGACATGGAGCCTCACAGTCTACACCAGCCTGAAGCCCACGCTGTGGGTTCACTGTCCCCCCTTTCTCTCCCTTAACGCCACTTAATACTGAGAGAGCAACGGAAGGTATTAACGATCCGAGAAGCCGGGCCATGATAAACTAAGTGCAAAACTGATAAAGGAGCCTCAGCCTCTCGCGGATGTTGTTCCACAGGAGATAAACACAGAGTTATTTCTGTCTGTATACCAGGAGACGCTAATTATCATCCGTTATCTGTTTCGCCCTGTTTCCCCAAACTCATCAAAACTGTATTGTTATAAACCCCATATTCTTTACAAAACTCAATTTAGATTTTTACAAGTTGTCCCATGTGTATGGCCCTGCTGTAGCTTGATAAAACCCTGACTTCCATGAGTAACAGTCTGCCCTTGGTATTTTTCTTAAGCTGTAAGATGCTGTCAATCACTTTCACCTCTAAAGAGGAGCGCTGCAGTTTTCATGGGTATATTCTCAAATGGTTAGCTGTGTGTGAGAGAGAAGCCACAATATGTTATAACTAATATATATAAGAAGCAGCAGTCTACAGTAATATGTTATATATAACAACAACACTTTAGAGCCAGGATGTGTTTATCCTCTCTTGTTTTTTATCTGGATTAAAAGTCCTTTGTTGCTTTGTTAAGCACATTGTGACTTTTGTTAAAAGTATTTAATGAATAAATCTGACTTGACTTGACATTGTGTGATTTAGGGTTCATCCTTGGACCATTGCTTTTCATTTAGGGAAATGTGTGTATGTTTGATAAAGTTCGGATGAAGTCCACCTGCATTCCACTTGAAGTGTGCAGCCTCACATTCCTGTAGACTTGCCACATTGGCACCTGAACCATCTTCCCTTCTACTTCTCTACTGCTTCAAGTCCTAAGGGGGGCTTTGTCTTAATGTCTGGATGCTCAGATGCATGTTGCGTGTTGCGTTGCAGTTAGCGTGTGAAGCTCAGTGCTCCAGGCTTGGAGAGGATGGGGATCGAAGGAGACGCTGATGTTAGAGCAGCTGCAATGCTAATGAATGAAAGACGGCTCTTTAGAAACAATAGGTGCATATTTATCCATGGAAGGAAGGAAGGAAGGAAGTCAATGAAGGAAGTCAATAAGGAACTCAATAAGTATAGACCATAAGCAAGCTATTGACCATTTGTTCACTGGGATGTGGTGGTTCTTACATCTATCACACACAGTTTTGTAGTACATGTGTTTCCTGGTATGTGCTGCTCATATAGAAGTAGCCCATATAGCCATATTCCTTGGTATGTGCAGGTGGAAGTAAGTGTGGTGGATGTGATCGAGGTCAAGTGAATTCTACTTGTAAAACCATGACAGTATTTTTCCCCCCTTGACTCCATGTAGTGCTGCAGACTCAGAGAGTTGGCGAGCCACCAGTCCTCCCTTTTCTTCTCTGATTTCCTTGTGGTACGTCACGTTTTGGAGCTTCTGTGTCAAATTGCTCAAGAGAGACATTTTAAATTCCTAGCATACCTCATGCAGCCTCACATTTGGTCTGGATAATCAAACTGCTTTACCGTCACCTGTCTCTGGGGTTTGACGGCTAAGGTGAGCCGTATCTGAAAAGGCCGCTGCTCGGCTGCGTGGGTTTGTCTGGCAGGGGAAACAGAGTTCAACTTCAGCTCGCAGAGGAGAAGTGTGTTGTTTTGTGTGTGGACTGGAATGTGGTGCGGACGAGTGGAAATTTCTCTCTCCCATGTTAAAACGGCCATGGCAACAATATGAAGACTTTTCCATATTTGTGTGGTTGTGACGTCAGCAGCACCGAGGCTCAGGCCTATACTGAGCAAACCTGATGCAGACGTTTCTTCAAAAAAATCTACTTTCTGTCAAAACATTTTCAGAATGTCTGGCTGTTCAAAAACAGCCAGACAAAAAAAACAACTTTCAATACATGTTTGCTGATTGAAAGTACAGTTATTTTATAATGACCCCCGCCTGTCAGCAGGAAGGAGGTTATGTTATCATCCCCATTACTTCGTCCGTCTGTCTGTCTGTCTGTCTGTCCACAGGGAATCTCAAAAACATATTAATGGATTTCCATGAAATTTGGTGGACAGATGGGCCTTGGGCCAAGGAACAACTGATTCGATTTTGGTAGTGATCTGGATCTGGGATTTCTGCCATTATCATTTTATAGCCATAACTATGAAACATAACTATGAATAGAGACCCTAACCCTAACCCTAATGGGTATAGAGACTTGATTCCAAATCCTAAGGGTCTGTTTGCAGGGTCAAGAAATCAATTTCACTTCAAATCTAAGTCACAGGAATCATGTCTTTGGGTGTTACAGCAAGTTGGAGAATTGCTCAGCGTTGGCGGTGGTTTGCGCTCTCCGAGTGACTTCTGGTTTCTTCATTTGTTTACATGCATAAGCTTATGTTTATAAGCAAACACTGAACTGAAAAAAGTAGCCGCACACTCATAACTCCGATGCAGAGAATATTTATTCACCGACCGGGCGAGCCGTCTTCATCAGGGCACCAAGCAAACATTGTACATAAACATAAGCTGAAGTCATTTAAATTTCAATCAAGTGGTGAATGTAAACAATCATAACGTTAACTTTTGTTGCTGGTTTTCTGCATACATCATCTCAAAGAAGTGGAGATGATTTTTTCAACCTTATTAGCTCTTGCCAGACTGGATGATGTGAGGTGAGACCTTGGCATCATGGCAGCAGCTACTGTAGAGGAGTGTGTGTGATCCTGGTCTGGATTACCTGCTGCACATGAGGACAAATCACTTGCTCTTTTGTACTAAGTTCCTATTAGAGAGAGGCTTCTAGCTGTTTGTGACCTTGGATTCGTATCCATACTCAGACAGTCTTGACAGAGATTATAGAAGATCTGTTATAGCTAGGTAAACAGCTGTTAGACTTAGTACTAGTCTATTTAATGTACCGTACATAATGCATCATGCCAGTCCATAAATGTTCTTCTATGTGATCATTACGTTACATATCTTACCTGAGCTCTAGTATACTCTGTCATGTTAATTTGTTTATCAGGATAAGAAGCTTTTTAAGAAGGATGCACTTTACCTGCACGACATGAACCACATTACAACCAGTGTAAAATATGCCAAATATGCCAAATCTCTGGTCATATGTTTCCAGGGATGTGGAATGGGAGTCCACATGTCACTGATACATCTATATTTTACCTATGCACTTCCTACAAATGATGAATGCATGGAAAGTTGAAAGGCTCCCAGCCATGTTGGCAGGCAGGAAAAAAAAAAGTAGATGTTTATAGCCCATATGCCCTATTCTTGGATTCCGTGGTGTGTATCAGTGAAGGGCACTGTAACTCGTCATCGGACTCGGCGGGGGCGGAGGAAAAAGCACAGCATTCCTCCAGCTGTCTGATAGCTATAGGGACCGGCGTGCATCGCCCTTATGTGAGTTAATTGCCGCACAGTAGGAATGAAAGAAAGAGCGCACGTCATTCTGGTCTCTGCAGTTTAATTTCCCGTTCTCTCTCTTCTTTTATTAGACAGTACAGCATACAGAAAGAGAGAGGAAAGAGGAAATGCCGTGTGACAAAGGTTATTAGTTGGATTTTAAATCACAATATCGTAAGAGCCTAGAATAAGTCTCCGCACGCTGATTTCTCTCTTGAGCCCATTTACCGGTTGGGAAGGGAAACAATGCGTCTCAGATGGAGGACTGTCTTTGTAACTATCTCTGTAATTTTGGTTGACAAATTACAGACCAGCCAAATTATTTTTTATCCTGGACACTTCAAAGCGAGCTGTAAGTTGTAGGAAGGAGGGAAGTGGAGAGAAGGAGGACAAGGCAGACCTGTGTGTTATGAGGTGAATGAAGAGCCTTCTATGCCCCTTGGGGACTGTGTGTGTGTGTGTATGTGTATGTGTGTGTGTGTGAGTGTGTGTGTGTGTGCATCTATTCTCCCATTTTTTTAAAGTCATATGTTATCATCTTTTGGGTACTTTTATTTTCAGCTGCTGACAAAAAGCTCATTTTGAAATCTAGTGGTTACATAATAATTTAACATATGCACACACGCATTGATTGTTTTGACTGGAATTCAGCTTGTCCAACAAACTGAAACCCAAGCAGACCCTTTGTGCGGCAAACAGAAATCCTAGTGCGAACTGCTCCCGGTCTCTCCGGTTCGCTGCGTTTGGCATTTGCCCGGCTTGGCTTATTTTGGCGTTGCTAGCGCAGAGGCATCCCATCTATCAGCCGTACTGACAGCAGCTGCTCCGCTCCCAGACAGCTCTCTGAGCCGCGTCTCTCTCCTCCATCTCAGCAGCATCCCTTCTCATTAGGGCTCCAGGAGTCCGGGCTGCTCTCTCCGTTCTTGGCTTTTACCGGCATAACTATAACCGAGTGCCTCGAGTCGTACAGGGAACGGTCTTATCGCGTCCCGCTCTGCCCACGTCTCCCCCTAAGATGGGTATCATGAGAAGTGGGTACAGCTATTTCAGGATATCCCATGTGGTTCTGTATTTAGGGAGTAATGTGACAGTAGTAACCCTGCGTATAATTGTGGTTTGTTTTGGTTTCCCCTTGGCATGGGTCAGAGGTCCATGGGAGACTGAAAATGAGGAGAAGTCAGTCAAATAGACGGAGCCAGAGTTGCTTTTCCCCTTATTTAGGAAGTTAGTTTATTTTACCTTTCAAAGCCCTCTGCTCTTCCCCACACACTCTTCCTCCCCTTATGCCAAACTTTTGGAAAGGGTGGTCTAACACGGGCAACCAAAAACCTGCAGCACTCCGGAGTTTGCCACAGGTTGGACTGCACCCAGAGGTGAAGCTGGGCATGGCTCCCACCCTCTCACACCCTCCCAAACACAAACAGGCACACACACGAGCGCGCGAGAGAGAGTCATGCGCATTTTATTTGTAGCTGATTAATTGTGAAAGCTTCTTGTTGCCTCACCTTTGGTGAAATTTGCATTCATCGTGTATGTTTGCAGCCATATCATCAACTTCCTCTCAAGGCTGTGCTTGAATATTTATGGATGTGTATTCGGGCCGCCTCTCTGTCTATTTATGCTCCTCGGTATGGAGGGAAAATAATATGGGGTTATTTAGGGTCTGTCAATCTCATTAAATTCACAGTCACTTCCTTGTATGTGTTGACATCTGTTAGGGTTGATACAGCACCAGAACAGTCGGCACCCAGATACACATATCCACGTTTATTTAGTTACTTTAGCAGGAGTTTCCCATGGAATCAGACTCCTCCGTGTCATCACTGCCTGCAATAAAGTCAATACTCCTGTGCAGGTTGAAAAAAATATCCGGGTAAATGAAGTTACCAAAACAAAGCACCAATTAGAGGTCTTGTTTGGAAAGTCACAAGGGAACACTGTGTGTGCATGTGTGTGTGAGTATGTGTGTGTGTGTAGGGGTGGAGGGAATCAAGAGCAGTGTGCTGAATCCAGCTCAAACAAACAGCCTTCTCTGCCATCTTTAACACTCTCCTCCCATTTGCTTAGCAAGGGGGGAGAAACGGAGCGGTTATTTAAAGCAGCGCAGAGGAATGTGAGCGCTACAGACTGCAGCCGCTCCACGCAGGACCCTGTAGCTGCAGCGATTAGCCAGGGTAAACAGAGTAACGCGGCCTCTGCCAGGGCCGCTGCCACGGCCTGAACCCACCAACCAGCCAGCCAGCCGGGCCTTTACTGCCGTTCTACCGCCACACGCTCCGCTGCTGAGCGCTGGGCGTCCCGCAGCGGAGGTATCTGACATAATCTCAGCGCAGCAGTGTCAGCACTCCCCTACCTGCCTGCTGCACAGTCCCTATAGCAGAGGCATTTAGACACTCATTATATGACATCATTCACAGCCGTGCCAAGATCCTGTCTGACTCTCTGACTCTCTTTCCACAAACATCGCTGCCAGTAGGGGAGTGACAGGGTAACTCTGGATCCCACCCAAGAGCTATGGAAACCACTCACCACATATTTTCATGACATGTGAAAATCACATCGGCCAATGTGGAGTTTGATTGCGGGGATTTGGATAATTGTGAACCTTTGTGCTCAGATCAGGCCTGATTCTTCCTGATGAGGGCCGATTCAGTTTGCTCATCGCCGCCCCGATCCAAGGAGGTAACAACTGGTTGTCTTTGACCGACTGTAACAGGCTGATGAATGCTTTGTGACTGCGGTCGACTCCGGCATGGGGAGACACCGTTGTTTGGATAGCCGAGGCCAGGGCCGCTCAGCTCCCTGCCAAGTGTTCCAAGTGGGGGCTGATGGAGCCCAGAGGCCCGGGGGCTGCAGGGTGAGGAATGGATACTCAGGTTTGTGTTTTCAAAAGGCAGTGATTATGTCATTTACTCCCAACGACTGGCTCGGGCGCAGGAGTCTGACCCACTTCATACGTCGCTGTCTCTCTCCGCGTGGTATGCGGTGTGCCAGTGCCAGGAGAACGTAGGCGTATTTGGGGATGCGGTTTCCTGCTTTGCGACTGATCGTAAAGGGAAGCGCGTCACGAGATGATAGACGTTCCACTGCTGTCACCATTCTCTTTTTAAACAGTGGCTCCAGCGGCAGCACTGTTTACCCTTTTTGCGATCCAGTGTTGTTTTTCACTTTGTCCCTTCAGTTCTGGTGGTGAACGGGGTTGGGCAGGAACGGAATACTTGAACCGCTCTTACGTATTCTGAATATTAAAAAAAATCGAACCGTATCGCGTTACGTCGCCTAAAAACCATAATGTATTATTACGATGATTACAGACACTTGTGAAACATTAGAGGATAACTTCTGGGAATACTTTTAAAGTGAGAGTGAGAAACTCAGAAGGCCGTTTAAATTGTGGCAGGTGTTCTGAAAAGTAATCTGAAAGTAAAAATAGTAAGAATGAGGTAACTGGTAAGTGTAATGGAATACATTTTTAAATATGAGAGTGTGTTGATTCAGGATGAGCTGTGAATTATTACTGAGACTGAATCAGTAGAAGTGACTCACTGGGCATCATCATCACTCTCAGTCAACGCACGGCAAATTGCCATGTGTCATTTTTGCCATAATATAACTGTATATCCAAAAAAGAGTCAGATCAAGCCATTGTATAAGCCGGATCTGTAATTTTTTCTAGCCCTCTGCAGTATTTCAGGACAGTCTTCCAAGACACAAGAGCTGTCACATTCACTCCAGAAACGATGTCTGCTGTAGCTTTGAGCTCAGCGAGCTGGTGAGCGTTTGAACTGCCGTTTTAAGAGCTATAATTTGTTGTTTTTGTGCTGGGAATATGTGAGCTGGGAGGGTGCGGCTGTGGCTGAAAGGGATGCTGTGGTGGGAGGGGAGGGGAGGGGGCTGACGGTGCGTCATCTCCAGACAGACAGGAGTGAGTGGGTGGGTGGTCACAGGGCACGCAGAGGGCAAACACCCTCCCCCTCTTCTTCTGTCTTTCTTTCTTTCTTTCTTTCTTTCTTTCTTTCTTTCTTCCTTTCTTTCCTTCTTTCTTTCTTTCTTTCTTTCTTCCGTAGATGCAGAGGCACAGAGACGTTTTTCTATTCATCTCGCACAAAATGTACAGACGAGTAGGATTTTCCCACAAGCAATGATTCACACGTAATTTGGTATAAATATGAAAATGTGTGTCTCGGTGTGTATGTATGGTCAATACACGGTTTCTTTTTCCAGTATATTCTGTTCGTCACACGTGTGTCTGTGTTTTCTCTTCCACTTGCCAGTTCACTCACCAGTTGAGGAATGTAGGCCTATGTGTTTTGTTTTATTTTTTTCAAGTAAAAAAAAAAAAGCATCTGGGAGACACAACAGCCCAGCTGAAACATCACATTATTTTTTATTATTCTCTGGATTTTACATAGTTTTCCCCTTTCTCTGTCTCACTCTTGTCTCTCCCTTTTTCCTTTTGTCTCTCACTTTCCCTGATATATGATATTTCAAATGATATTTCAACCCCCCCCCCCCCCTCTCTCTCTCTCTCTCTCTCTCTCTCTCTCTCTCTCCCCCCCTCTTCCATTTCGTGCTGTGGAGAGACCTGTCTTTCTCCTCACACTGTCTGAGTAAATCATGACATTATGAGGAGGGAGCTCTCACTCCTCTGTCACATGAAACACTCTGACGAGAACAGCTCTGAGACAAAGATTTTTCTTTTTTTTTTTTCCTTTCTCACTCTTCACTCACCGCTCAATTCTCTCCTTTGGTTGCAGCTGAATGCTGCACGGGAAAATTATACGCTTCCTGACTGTCTTGGAACGTACCTGCGAGCCAATTTTCAATATTAAATTAGGTTCAAAAGCCATGGCAGTAAAGAATAAAGTAAAATTTGAATGTTGTCATAGCTTAATTCAAACCATATTTTTATAAAAAGGCGGCTTTATGGTTTATGGTAGTGTAGTTTTGTCTCTGTTCAAATTATTGTATCAAATAGTCATGTAGCTCCAGTTTGTATAGGTCTAAATACCATAAATGCAAGATCATTAGCCTTTGTATGGGATCCTGGATTGCTCTTAACTTTTTCCAGGAACTGTTTCTTCGACTAGGCCATGTGGAAAAAAGGATCATGATAACAGCTCCACATTCACAGATCCCGCCCCCCCTTCTCTCTCTGAGCAGCGACAGCCAGCCAGCTCCGCTCATGCCTCACATTCATTCATACCACCAAATAACACTTATGTGTGTTTGATTTTTAATAACACACCAGCTCTAGTCTCAGGAATGTCTTAGATCCGTAAAGACAAAGGTGTGGTGAATTGGAGAGTGACTGCCTCTCCGTTGAATGAGCTTCAACAGGCGATGCCAAGCCGACTGAATGAGCGATTGCAGATCGTACGCTCTGCTAATGAACTCCGAGGCGGTGCTTTAAAAAGGGAAAATCCACTCGAAAAGAGAAGAAAATCCTCGTTATGATCTCAGCCCTAAACCTTTGTGCTCTGTTGCAGTATGTAATGTGGAACAGTCACCTAACCACAGTGGTTCTCCAGGAGACGGTACACTCCCCAGTTAATAGCACTAGCAGAAAGCACACACACACGCACACGGACGAACACACCCATACATGTACAAGCTCTGCAGAATGCATTAGCCCATGCATCGTTTGCACCTACGGTACGTCTTGCCAATATGGCCTGGGTTTAGATGGAGGAGGCAGATGTGAAGGAGAGGAGTTACAGTATGATAACAACTAATTCAACTAGAGTCGAATAATCATTATAATACAGGCGTGAATTAAAAGCGCCGTTTCAAAGGCTGATACCATGTGGACAGTAACATACAGTCAAGCAGTTACAACAGACTCAGACGACCTCTGGCTGTCAGGCAGACGAGCTGCTGTCAGGGAGATTTAGTGCGGTCTGGTGTGAAGCTGTGATGAGAGGAACTGGAAACCCTCCTCATCACCTGAAGGAGGATGTGTTTACCTTGACGTGATAGACATCCGATAGACTCCGATCAATAACTTTCATTACAGCGAGGTTACATCCTGCCCTTTGTGGCCATCAGGTATGAATTAAGTGATTCATTTCTGGATTATAAAAATGTCATTTTATTGATCAAATAGGGAAGATATGAGATATTTAAAAAATAATTCAGTGAACTACACACATGCCACCACCAGCAGCTCATTTGTATATTTCCTACTACTTTAGTAGTATGTTTCCTTACTACTAGTAGACACAAGAAAAAAACACTAAATGGTTAATACTGTGTGTTGTGTGAGTAATGGTAAAACTGACCAATCACAGAGTCCCATCACCTGTGTGACACCAGCCATGCACCACCATTTGACATTATCGTGCACCATATTGCAATTTCTCAAGTACTGTTTGTAACAAAATGTAGTACAGTTAGTACAGACAGTACGTAGAGTTTCAGGATTTTCTACAGTTGTGAATGTTCTGGACAAAAATCATCTTGTTCTGGGCTGCATTTGGTTACTGGTCAGCGTATGTGACCTTTACTTACTCCTGGGATTATTCCTACTCCACTTGTTTTTAATTTTGCGTATTCCATTTTTGTTTGACTGTGAATGTAACCCTAAATGTTTAAATCACTTGACTGACATCAGCAGCTATGTTTCAAAGAGCAACTCAAAAGTAATTTAAAAAGATCATAATTTTTGTCCATAGGCAGGTCCCGCATAAACTTTGGGTCAAACCATGAATTCTACTTCTCCCTTTCTACGGTGGTTACTGGAGAAAGGAATAATAATGTGAAGACTAGAGAGAGGTGTGCAGTGTGTTGTGCTGTGTATTCTGTGTTGCTTGGCCTCCTGCTGGGCTGCTTTCACAACATCAAACGGACTCATTCTCAGGAGCCCCACTCCCACTCCCACCCATAAATATTACCCAAAAGCTGGGGTAGCTTTATGCTAAGGTGTGTGTGAGTATGTGTGTGTGGGGGTTGTGTGTGCCTGTGTTTCTATAGTATGGCATTGACCTGATCTCACTGAGACGCCTCCTCCTGCCACGCCGGCCTCTCCTCAGTCCAAAGTTTCCCTACGTTGTCTCTCCAGCCTCTGTGTAGACTTAGGTTGTATAATCACATTTGGAAAGAGGTTACGCCCCTGTTTCTCTTTTGCTTTCTTTTCCTCTCTTTCTGTGTCTGCAATCCTAATTTTTCAACTCCCACATCTTTCCCAGTTTCCTTTCATTCCCCATCTAATACTGAGACAAACTCTGAACCCGCGGTAACTCGAGCGCACTTTATATGCCAGGAGAAGTCTGACGAGGCTGGGTAGTCTGTCGTTTACAGTCTGGACTTGCTCTCCTCGTGTTCCCTGCCGTGTCTGAGCCTTCCAGGCTGACTCTGCATGTTGCTGCCTGCTCCGAATCCTATGGTTAAAGACCACTGTCACGTGTTGTTATGGTTAGGTAGCGGAAGGCCTCGTCAGAACAATCCATCTTGCTATGGATTCGAACATTTGTACCCCACAACCTCGCGTCGTTTCATCGAGGTCCTTTAACTTTTCTGCCCGACTTTCACTGGCTGAGGATGTCCCTGCTGCGTTTAAAGTGATCTAGTCCCCTAATTACGCCGCGGCCCAGACTCCCTGGCAGTCCACACCTAATTACTTCCATGTGTGCACACTTGGCTCAGCAACACAAAGAGGCCTCTCCTTTCTCCTCTCCTTTCTCTTCTTTCTCCTCTCCTTCCTCTCCTTTCTCCTCTCCTCTCCTCTCTTCTCTTCTCTTCTCTTTGATAGATTTGTACAAAAAAAAAAAGCGCTCAAGCTTTGTTGAAGCTTCACTAGCTGACTTCACACGTTGGCGGCTCCAAATGGAAACGAGAGGCAACTGTTTTCAAAATTTGATGTTTAATACCCTGATGTAATGTAACATCTGTGATTCCTTTATAGCAAATGATCCCACAGGGACGAGACGGGTAAAAGATCTAATGTTAGTGAGTCCTGTTTTCTCTCCTAAACTCGCTGCTGTATAGGAGACTAGTTGTGTTTCGCTCTTAAGTTTTGATTTGTCGCTTCCTGTGGACAGAGAAGTGTACATACCCAACGCAATCATTTCATTTGGGCAAATACAGTGAATCTACAGGGTCTCAATCAGGGTGGATGGGACACCTTTCTCTATTGTGATTTAGGCTGGTAAGACGGGTGTATTTTTACATAAAAATCTTGCCTAGTGCAGCTTTAATGTATTATTTGTAGCAGCAGCAGTAATAATAGAATTTGTAGTTGTAGTAGCAATACTAGCAGTAGTAGTAGTAGTAGTAGTAGTTGTTGTTGTAGTACTACTAATAATATTTGTTTAATTTGTTTCACCACTTTCTCCGGTCTCTCTCTGGATATATTATGTGCTTGTAGTTTTCCCCACAACTCAGCTCTCTCTTTCCTTTGATTGTTCTATTGTGTGAATGAAAGAACAACTGAACTTGAAATAAACACAATGGGAAGCCTAATAAATCTGTCACGAATATTGTTTATGCCACAAACCTGTTTCTTGCCAGCAGGCGTCCCATAGACCTCAAGATCTTTCCCATATATTAGTAAAAAAGCTGTCAAACAGATCACTGCCTTTACCTGCTTTCCTGCACAGACAGCCTCCTGCCCGCTGCTGCTGATTGGCTGGAGGGGCCTGGTAGTCCATCAAGCTCATGTGATTTTACCATGGTACAATTCAAAGTGATTTTTTTACTTGCCTCCGCTCATGCCAAGAGCTGTTCTGTTGAGCCATATTTATGAAGTTTTGAAGTATGGTAGTGCTAAACGAAGATCAGCGGGCAGTTCACATGATCATATAAACCTCAGTCTGACTCTGAAGGAAACTGATCCAAAATCAGCAGTTCCACCCTGAGGAGACTTATGAATGAAGGCCGATAGAAAGTATCCTGGCAGATCTGACATTTGCATCTAACATTCAGTTTTTTTGTTCTATATCTTGAGTAGGGATGGGACGATATGCTTATCTCATTATAGGATTCGATATGCGATACGGGGTTCACGATTCGATATACAACTACAATACAATGTAATAAATAAAAGTTCAGTGACAACAAAGTGTGACTGTGCAGAATTATGCTTATTTCTGAGCCACAAATCTTTCTAGCAAGGGCATTGGCTTGCCAGAATGTAAACAACAATTTAAAAATGTCATTACAAAGTGCACATAATATAATTTGGATGGAGAGGTTGTGAAATTGTGATGGGCGAGCCGTCTCATTTGTGATTACTACAGCAGAATAAAATGGAGCTAATATCGCGATTCATTTTTCTGCCCCACGATACGTATTGTCACGTTTGCATTGCGATATATTGAATTTCGATATAAAGTCCCATCCCTAATCTTGAGTATTACATGCTGTCGGCCACGTTTGTAAGTCACTCCTCTCCCTCTCCCTCTCCTCTGATGTGATTCATACACACGTCATGCTGTGGGATATTTACCTCTGTGATCTGTCAAGCTTTGGTAACGACGCCTCTCCTCCCATCCCTCCCTGTCTCTGCAGTCGTGTGTCCGCTGACGTGTATGAATGGAGGAGTGTGCAGCTCGAGGACGCATTGTCTGTGCCCGCCCGGTTTCACCGGCCGGCTGTGCCAGTTTCCACTCCAGCAGATGCAGCAAGCTCAGGCGGCGCGCGGCAACAAGCAGCCCGTCTACCCCGTATCGCTGAAGCCAGACAGCCACAACCAAGGGGAGCAAACGGCCATCGGGCGCACCCAGCTGGCACAAACACACTCCATTTTCACCCTGCCCTTGACACAAGGAGGGCACCACTCATCAGAAGGTATCTATCATAACATTGAGATGTTTATTTATGCAGCACCATTCATACATAGAATGTCTAGTCTAGTCTAGTCTTGTTTATTTATGTAGCGCTTTATCAGTCAAGTCTCAAAGGGCTTTACATATCATCATATACCACACTACATCATACATATACTTACATACATACATACACACACACATTCATACATACATACACACACATACACATATACATACATACATATACATACTACACATCATATACATCCTATATTAGGTCATATACATACTTCATATACATTGTTTACTACACCATATACATACTACATATCATATAATAAGTCATATACTACATTATGTACTACATCATAGACATCATATACCATACTACACACAACACACTCATGCCTAATGCAACTCAAAGTGCTTTACATAAAATAGATTAAGACAATAAATGGATTAAAAACAATAAATGGATTAAAACCATTACATTACATTACAATGACTTTAACAGGATAGGAATGACCCTCTATTCCAATGACAACAGCAATTCATAAAATGACAAGTGCTCCTGTCAAAACTTCAGCATCCTTCAGTTGGTTTTTGAACGACAGCGAAAATATATATTGTGACGTTTTTTTATTCCTCCGATGTCTACCTTTTCCCTCCCTCCTCTCTCTCTGGTTCCAGTGCAGATTAATGTACGCGTCCACCACACCCCCGACACCTCTGTAGTCATTCACCCTCTCGACCCGTCGGACGCCAAGCCCCCTCACAAGGCCGTGACCCGCTTGCCCCCGCAGAGGCACAAGCCGAAGGGCCGCTGCTTCCAGGAGACCACGCCCAAACAAGCTGTGAGTTTTAATGATTACCGCCGATTACCGCCGAAAGTTCATTTTGTCATTTCCGCCGATCACATGTCCTTCTGTCTGTCTCGCTGTCGTAGTGCAACAGCACCCCGCTTCCAGTCCTGACCAACCAGGAGGATTGCTGTGGAAGTGTGGGGAATTCGTGGGGACAAAACAAATGCTATCAATGCCCCAAACTGCCAAGTGAGTTACAATACATATTTGTTAAGATGTCTGCTTATTTACTTAAGTCTCTGCGTATCTGCTCCGCATGATGACATATCTCTTTTACTTGATCTTTTCATCATCTTTTTTTTCTTTTCAGCATCTCTAATTTTCCTTTTCCGGCCTCCTAGATGTCACATACTATTTATTGACTCTTATCTGATGTGTCTCGTCAGATGAGAAGGTGCAACACATTGGTTTTTTTTTCAAACTAATGTTTGGCAGATGTTTATCTGATCTACATCTAGCGTCTGTGCCAGGAACTAAATCATTGTTTGTGGAGCCAAAAATGTCAAGCATTCCCAGCAATTTATACCTTCCACCTTGTGAAATTATGGCCCTGCATTAGAACAATCAATTTATACATCTATAAAAGTGTGTGTGAATGTGCAGATGAAAGTTAGTGGTGGGGAGGAGTGGGGAGTGTGTGAAAGGTTGGGAAGGAGAAAGCGGAAGAAATGATGGGAATTACGCGCAGACAGTGAGACAGAAAGAGAGAATGTGGAAAATAACCCTCTACTTAAGCATGTTCCTATGGGCCTGCCCAGTGGAGGACTGTCATCACATTGCTGAAGATTGAATTTCAAGAAAATCCTGGCTACTCACTTTTTTCCACTCCGCTATTATTCCGTCTCTCGGTTCTGACTCAGACAATGCGGCCTTTGACAAAACCTGATAGGTCTGGTTATTCTTTAGACGGGGACAGCTGGAGTATTGTCTGGAAAGCTTGTCGATTTCGCTACAGTCATATCTATTTTTAAGTTACTCTTTATAATGAAACGGGCAAATGTAAACTGGGAGCTTGCCCTTCTCTTCATTTCAAAAATCTCCACTAAAACATTCTTACATGTTTCTACTCCCATATGGAAAGTAGAGACTCGCCTTTTTTTCCTTGTTTGTGATTTCTTTCTTTGTTTTTCTTTTGGTTTATTGGTTTGTTACCCTGTAACCCTGTTTTTGCTGTATGTTTTTGTTTGGTTTTTTTGTTTGTTTTTCCAACCTTGTTTGTTCAATTTCGTGGGAGATTTTACTTGCTAGAGATATGAAACTTCCACCCATAACAGACTTGGCCCGTCTGCCTTCCTCTACCGATTTGCCTCCTGAACCATAATTTGGAATGTTTGGTATTTTGATTTTTGACAAATATTATATTTTTTCCAGTATTGTCTAATAAACCTTTGAGGAAGTTTAGTAATTTCAGTTTTTCATCATTCACAGTAATGCTAACACACAGATTAACCCCAGCATACCAAGTGCTGTTTGATGAATGCTTTCCAGAGCACCTTACAGCAGAGGCCTATATTTTTTTGCAAGGGTGGCCCCAGTAGGAATTGAACCCCTAACTCAGTTTTAGTGCCATCCATCCATTTACTGTAGCTACACAGAATCACAAGGTGCCTGCGTATACATCATCATAAATGTCACCATGTGAACGGATGGATGAAACATACTGTGAGTGATAAAAGATAATCGTTAAATGTCCCCATAAAGTTCTGGACCCTGACAGTGTTAAATCTTTAACATTCCCATATAGGCTGGAGCGGAGGATTTGCCGCTATTTAGAGTTTCAAGCTTCGAAGAGGCTGAAATGCATTGTTATATTAGGTGTTCAAGCTTCTTCTTCTTCTTTTTCTCCTTCTTCTTCTCCTCCTCCTTCTTCTTCTTCTTCTCACTACATAAGAGACCTAAGCCTGATTACCTTGATCAACAATAGTAATCCATCACCTGACCCAATTGAGGTGCTCTAAATATAAAAGTAAAACTGTAAAACCTTGAAGCCCCCTAACATCGACACTGTCAGCCCTATATATATTCATTATACCCGCTCCACCTATGCAGCTATCCTTCCTATGTCAATGTGTCATGATAGATTTTCTGCTATTTTTACTTTTTAAGTAGTTTATTTCCAAGGGCAATTCACATCATTCTGCCTGTCCTCCACCTCCACCTCCACCCCTCCTCCCTCGCTCCTCTCACCTTCCCTTCCTTACTCAGCCGTGTCTTCTTCTCCCTCAGATGCATCAGTCAAGCAGACTATAGTGGAGGACTACGGCTCCACCTGCCCACAGGGCTATAAAAGATTCAACAGCACTCACTGTCAAGGTAACACGGGCACGATGTAGCTGATAGCACAGACAAATCACCCATCAGAACACAGTTTGTGACATGTAGCAGCTGTAGCATGAAAATGACTTCAAGATAACTAAAGAAAATCATCTCCAGTTATTCATTTGCTACTTAAAATGCGAGTTTTCTGTGTTACAAAGTTCCTATATTCCTTAATTGCTGTCATCTCTTATGTCAAAATAATAATATCTCCCTCTACTGCCCCTTTCCCCCCTGGCCCCCTCACCTTGAAGACATCAATGAGTGCTCCATGCAGGGTGTGTGTCAGAACGGAGACTGCCTGAACACACTGGGCAGCTTCATGTGTTCCTGTAAGGCTGGTTTGGTGCTTGACAGGAACAGATGTGTCGGTGAGTAAGGGGCCTCTCTGGGTCTTATGCCCGCTCTGCTCTGCTGCTCGCCTCAGATCAGCCTGCCTCAGCGCTAAACCAAGACAATGTAGATCTTTTTGTGCGATTCTCCTGTTTTCCCTATTAGCATTCTGTGCTCAGTTGCACCCTGTCATCATTCAGACAACTTGAAGGGTTTCATTCCAAAATGGGATATTCAACATTTGAGAAAATTAACTGTTGCTCTTACAATATAATTGCTGGCATCATAGTAAACCACATTATGGGTTAGAATTAAAGCTATTTTAAAAACTTTGACTGAAAATAGTTGTGTTTTTGAAGATAAAATCATCTGTTTTTGTGGAGATATGGACAGATGATTCAGATGAAATCCTTATGTCTGTGTGCCAGAGTCTCCAGCTGAACAGGCTCAGTGTTTCCTGATGGTGTCGGAGGCGGGGCGCTGTGAGCATGCCCTGCCCACCCCGCTCACCCAGGAGATGTGCTGCTGCACGGTGGGCTCGGCCTGGGGCAGCAGCTGTGAGCGATGTCCTCAGGTGGGCACAGGTGAGTGGACTTTGAGGATTTCTGTGATGTCAGATAATCTGCAGTCCCAATTACAAGCCGGTTTTACATAGCCCATATTTAGCCCATATTTATATAGCCCTTTATCACAAGCATGTCTCAAAGGGCTTTACATACTGTCATAAACATACATCACTATATACCATACTACATCATACATGTTATCTGTGTGTAGACACATTCTTATGAACACAATAATTCAAGAAAAATATATAGAAACTTCAGACTTACACAGGTTCCCCCCATAGAGGAGATGATCTGATTAGATTTTGGAGCACCTGTGTGCATACATTTGCATATTAATGAGGAAAACTGATTTTCTTGAAACTAGCTCCTTAATGCTTTAAGATATGGAGTTCATATTAATACCACTCATGTGAAGACAAGTATGTTGACATAGAAATATTTGCAAATGAATGCATTAATTAGCTTAATGAATGACTTAATTAGCATACTCATTATGTTTAATATATCATGGTGATTATGGCGGGACATTAGGCAACTCGAGTGCCTCTTGCTCCTCATGAGTAGAGCTGCTCATCCTCCTCATCTGATGACACTGTATTAATCTTAATAGAAACTGGGGATGTAAAGGTGTGAGATTTTTTGACAGTAAAATAATAGTCTCAGATAATATTACAGTTTTATGGTCTTAATTTTTTTTCCTTTTTAATAAAAGCTAATAATAATGTAAGCCACTAAAATGCTTACATTGCTATATGGCTGATTGCTGCATCTCAGTGCACTGTGTGGGAAACACAAGTTGGAGGGGTTACAGGGGTTACAATGACAGCTCATGTTACACTCTATCTCCATGTTTCTCTATATCATCTACTGTAATGAAATTTAATAAAATATTTGAGGTGGGTGGATTGCTGTTGTACTACAGTATCACTTTAGTAGAACATTTCATTTTTTCCCAGATGTTCATACATACTGTATACAAACTGCATTAGATTCCAAGAAGCAATTTTTGGTGCTTGCAAATATCAAAAGCGCGAGTTTGGGGGGGAAAAGCTGGAATTGTTGATTATTGGGCCTGCTGTATGTATTATGCAAAATGTGAGATTCTACCTAAGTGAAATACTGTATGTCTTTAAACAGCAATAAAATCCATAGTTTGTAAGCAACCCCTCTTTCTCTCTTTATCTGCCCGTCCCTTGTGGTGTTCAGTGGCCTTCAGTAAGATTTGCCCTGCTGGGAAAGGCTACTTCCTCCAGAATAGGAGAGAGACTGTGGCCTTCGGTCCCCATATTTACAGCTTCCCAGAGAAGGGCATCCGCAAGCCTGACAAGACGCAACAGGAGGGTGAGTCCTCAAATACAGTAGGCTACACACCACTCAGGATTTCTCTAAGGCACCAAACATCACTAATATTACTTTGCCAGTCCTGCCTAAGGAACATGCAAATTCACAGTTGTAATACCTCTCCTCTATCCGTTCTCCTTACAGAAATCAAGCCGCCGGTAAGACATTATTTCTGTGGCTAATACAGTAATAATAACAGCTTGTGGTTATTTTTAGCTCTTGTAAGATCTGATCATGTCTTTCGACCAGGAGAGGCCACCAGAGACGAGCACCGCCGTGCAGCAGGCTCCCATCAGCACCAACAGTCCTCGAGTGCCTGGTAAATTCACAGCTAAACACAACAAAACTCCATACTCTATAACTCCAACGATAGAGCATGTTGAAACACGAGTGAACATGTAAGAGATACCTCGACACGTTATCTTTCTTCACCAGTCACAATATGGGTAAAGTTTCTTTATTGGTGCTTCAGTTAACCATAAATTCATGTTAGCACAGTAGCTAACGTTAGCACATGTTAGCCAAATTGCTACTGCAGACGACACAACACAGTCCGTTAGCTTGCAGCTAGTAGCACCCATCAGCCCCAATACACAACAATGACTGACAGACTAATGTAAAAAAATTCTCCTTGTGTTTGGAGAAGAAAAATCGCAGGACTAAAGTTCTGCCCACTACATTTCTCTTCTTTTTGATCCACAGTTACTAAGTCGACCCCTCAGCCCATCGTCAAGAAGAACCCAGGCTACGAGCGCTTCGAAACACAGACGCAAGTCTCGCGTGAGTTCCACTGCACACTCAAGATAACTAGCACCACCACAAGATATATTCTCCATGACCCTACAGAGTCAGTACTGTAAGGTCACTGTAAGGCTATGGTCACACTATTACGCTTTTTTTGTAGAAAAAACGCTGCCTCAACTGCATTTTATGCTGATAATGAAAAGCGGGTCACTTTGTTTCCACAAAAACAAAAGAATTCCATTAAAAATTGTATGTGACCTGCTACTATCAGCAAACAGTACTTGTGTCCAACTCTCAAAAACAAACCCCCACAACACAGCCAATGTGCTCCCATACTAATGCTTTATGAGTATGAAGTGTTTCAGAGAATTTGCCAACAACTCCTACCAACTTCTCTGCTACTACTTTCTCCATTTTCATTCTGGTTGTTGTTGTAAACTGCCAACTGCCTACGTACTGTGAAACCCCAACACATTGTCATTGTGCTTGGTCCGCTCTCAAAAAAACGGTCCATGCTGTGCATGTTCCTCTGAGATGTTGAACTTGTCTGAGCATTAGGAAGTGCTCCAGTCTGCCTTAAAGAAGCACAGGCACAGAGGCATTCAATGGCACTCGTGTTATCAAGTTTTTTTTTTTTTACCATCTCCATTAGCTACCATTGATTTTCTATCTACCCCCAGCAGCTTTATTTCTATCCATTGCTTTGGCAGAAATTTTGATTTGAAACGGAAGTAAATCCCTGTCTCTCCAAAATGCATCTAAAACACACTTTGGATACTTAATTTCTTACCTGTATGAGTTATCTGTCATTGTGACAGTCATGTCTCTACCAGTGTGTAAAATAGTCCCCTGGATATTTCAGAAAACACTTCAGATATGCCCAGAACCAACAAAGTGCGGCAGCTGAAACAGTGAACAGCAGGCGCTTTATGTAAGTTTACAGGTGAACACGATGAGGTGATAAAAAAATAAACTCTGTGCTCCCTCCTTGAAGCAGAGACAGATGAATGCAGGCTAAGCAGGAACATTTGTGGCCATGGAGAGTGTGAAAACAGCCCGAGCGGCTACACCTGCCACTGTCACCCCGGCTACCGTCTGCACCCCCAGAGGAACATCTGTGTCGGTAAGAGAAGAAATGATGATCAGAGGAAGTGTGGGCATGGGAGAGAGAGAGAGAGAGAGAGTGACCAGAAATACTCCAGGCTGATATGTTCGTCTCCTGGCAAACACAACTCACTGTGCTTCCAGGAAATTATTTTTATTATTCATTTGGTAGCAAACTGTTTCACCCACACAGTTGGAGGATGGATAGAAAGGGAACTTGCTTCATTAATATTGTTAAGATCAGCTGGCATAAAATCTCCTGTTACTTAGAGCTAGCAGGACATCCACTAAAAACTTCACCTAACTTCACCTAATTAGTCTTGGACTTAGGTCTTTCAAAGTTCTTGACAATGGCACTTTTCTTTTATGCACTTTCTCTTTCTTTGTAATCTCTCTCCCACCAATGCCTCTTCTAGGTGGCTAATTTAAGTTAGCAACATTACATAGGCTACAGTGAGTATATACTCTGAATTGAAAATAGATATATGTCATTTTAGTGTATCATATAGCAATTTTAAAAGATTTGCAGACTCACAACTAGACCCAGTCCTGGTCTTGCCTTGACTGTAAAGGTCCATTCACATCTGGAATGATAACCACAAAGATAACTATAAACTATAATGATACATTGTTGCTCAAGCTTTCACACAACAACAACATCTATCCTCAGTTTCTCAACAGAATTCTCCCGCCCCCTTCTTTCTTACAACTTTAATTTGATTGGTTCAAAATGTTTTATTGTTGTCTCTGCATCCAAAAAAAATCGCTCTGAGATCGAACCAAACATCTAGTTATAGTTATAATTTTGGATGTTTTTTATAGTTATCGCTGTAGTGGGAATACAGCTACTCTTGGGGACAGCTGATCTAGTATATGACACAGGCAATTATTTCTAAAGGAGTGATGTTGCAGTGGGTGGTGAAAACAGGGAAAAACACTTCCTGGAATCACAGTACTGTGTCCTCTGAGGTCCGTGACCCTCTCTAACTGTCTTTAATATTTCATATGTAGTCACATTGAAATTATAATGTGCAGTTAATGTAGCTTTCCCTGTCCTTACTCCTGCCGACTAGATGATGATGAATGTGACTCAGAGCCGTGTGGCCACGGCAGAGGCATTTGCATCAACACTTTAGGAGCCTACCAATGCCGCTGTCGCCAAGGCTACAAACACATGGTGCATCATGGGAGACTTAAATGTGTAGGTGAGTTCGGCCGAGTGGTTGCCGTGTTGAAACATTTCTTCTCTAAGTTATCAGATGTGGCATTTGCTGTAACGTTTCTGCTTTACAGATGTGAACGAGTGCTCTAAACAGGACATCTGCGGTGTGGGCGGTCAGTGTGTGAACCTGCCCGGTTCCTATAAATGTGAATGTCACAAAGGCTTCAGGAGCAAGTCACACCGTCAGCCAACCTGTGAAGGTATGAAGGGCATTTCTCATTCTGGATATTAGTGAAAGTGTTTGCACTCAAGCATCATTCAAAGTGTGTGTGTCCTTATATTTCCGCTCAAACATACAGTATATGCGCGTGTTTGTGAGTTCTTGCACCAATCCAGGTATGTAAAACATGCACTCTCTTATTTCAGATATTAATGAGTGTTTGAACCCCAACACTTGTCCCAATGAGCAATGTGAGAACACGCCAGGCTCCTATGAGTGTGTTCCTTGCTTACATGGTCATGAGGCGCGAGGCGGCACCTGCTACGGTGAGAGCCGCTCTGTCATACAGCAAAATGCATCGCCATGGTGGTTTAACTCTTTAACTTTATTTCTGTCAGTGTGTTTCTATGAGGCACTACCAGCTAGTGAGCATTACTGTTGCGCAAACTCTTCTCAGATAACCAGCTCCTGAAAACAAAGCAATGCTGTTGGCAAAAAAACAGACAAAAAGTAGGGAAATTAAGGGCCAGGCTGAAAATAACTGGAATTATCCTTTAAGAGCATGTTGTAGTCATGCCATTCCCATGTGTCATCTAAAGGGTGATATGCAAAGAATTCAGCAGAGAATCTATGGTGGAAAATGGACGACATCAATCATAGTGAGCAGCAGTTTACCCTGCATTCACTCAGCAGCAGAGCCCCACCCTGCTGAAAAGTTACTCACACTGCAAGACAAATACGCTCTGAAGACAATTAAAAACATCATCTGGCCTTATTTTCCATTCAAAACAATTCCATAAAGCGTGAACTTTACTTGCTGAAAAAGAAAATAATAAAAAGAAAAGAGAAAATAAGTCAGTCGGATTCGTTTTTAGCGTGCGGTGAACATATAATTTAGGGACATAATTCAATATAGGGGATTTGGAGAATATTTCTTTCATGATGTAAGAATCCAAATAAAAACCAGCTGTCCGGTGCTACTTGTGTATCATTACATCACTGTATTTTAACTCCATCTGACGCTTGCTCTCTATCCCTGTTCCACCAGATATCAATGAGTGTCAGAAGCACGGTGTGTGTCCCAACGGCCGCTGTGAAAACCTCCCTGGCACTTACCGCTGCCTGTGCGATGAAGGCTTCCTCCCATCTGCAGACAGCAAAGGCTGTAGCGGTCAGTAACACAGACAGCGTATCGTTCACCTTTGCATGGGATTAGATGCCATAGTTGCTTATTACACAGGAGAGCCATGCATTGCTGAAGGTATAATGAGGAATTCTAAAAGGAGGTGGAGGTTTTGCAGATATTTACAAGCCTGCATGTTGTTCCTTCTCCCAAACAGACATTGACGAGTGCGAGGATGACAGGCTGTGTGCCAATGGGCGCTGTGTTAATACAGAAGGCTCCTTCCAGTGCCAGTGCTACCCAGGATACCAGCGCACACAGGAGGGCAGCCACTGTGAAGGCATGACTTATTTCTCATTACAGAAACCATATTTTGTAATTATGTTGCTGTGATACACTGAGATGCACAGCATGTTGGTATGTTTTGGGGATTTTTTAAAAATCATTTTAATCGCAGTTTTGTTGTTTGCTTCATGGTATCCTCACACTAAAAGATTATTTTCATCTGTGGCTTCGACAAAATAATTAAAACATAATTATATATACATCATATCAGTACCACAGACTGTATCTCATCATAGCATCAATTACAATACAACAATATTACACAATAAAGAGCTAACAATAAGAAAAATGGTTATTCCCATAAAATATTTTTTTTTACATGAGAGTCCTAAATCACTGGCATTCCCAAAACACTGTTCTACACCTGACAGGCGTTTAGTAAATAATAAATAAATAATAAGTAATAAGTCAGTCACAAGGTCATATGGAGTGCAGAGCTCTCAGACTCAGGCCTGAAAATTTGAGCCCGGTCTGATCAAATCCCAAAACATTATTGCCACAGCTTTACTGAGCCAAGGGGTAGATTCCTTTTTGCAAGCTCAAAACCTGGCTAAAGCCTGAAATTCCTGATATTGTTTCAACAATGTTTTTCAAATCCAAGCCTGACCAATTGATTGATAATTATTCTCGAGCCAAGCCTGTTGGGTGCAGGGTAACACTATTATATGATAGTCCAAAGTTGATACTCAACTATCAGGTGAGAAAAAGTAGATGTTTAACAAAGGGGCACTTGCATATTTGCTGCATCTCTACAGGCTATATAACCCAAACCCTAAAATTAACCCTAATCCAGACATTAAATATCTATAGACTATTTTTCACACTGTTGTATCACCTGAAACTCAGTAGACCTTTTAGTGATACATTGTATTCACTTGATAGTAAGTTGAGTATCAGGACTAGACTACGGTATCCAAATAAACTGTGACCTAGTCTAGTTTGGTCTTTTCCAGTTCAGGATTCATAAATGTCAGGCTGTAATGGTGTGCACCTTCCTGCTTAGCCACACACTCTATCATCCCTGGGAACCATTATTTACTTGTCAAGATTTCTTGTTCCTCCTTTCAGACGTCAACGAGTGTGAGAGGCCAGCTAACTGTCAGAGCGGCCGCTGCATCAACAGTATGGGCTCGTACCGCTGCGAGTGCCAGAAGGGCTACACGCTGGTGGGAGGCAGGAAATGCCAAGGTCAGTCTCCACCTGCTCCTGGACCAGACCTTTAGTGGAAAAAAGGATGCTGTCAATCGCTTTCACGCTAGCAACCTCTAACGTGCAATACATGCTTAATTGAAATTGATTTTTTATTTTTTGAGTAATGTGATGTATTGAATTGGAGAAGTTGAATAGAAACAGCAAATTTGGATGAAATCTCCCCAAAAAACATTATATGATAAATAGAGATGGAAATGCATTTGTCAAAGAAATAATGACATAGGCTCGGCAAGATCAGCCTGATGAATGGTTCAGTTCAGTTCAGTCCTATGTATATGATGTATATGGTGCCTGTCCTGATTTTATGACCATTAGTTGGTGTATTAGAATATATATATAATGTATTTTTATTGGATAAAAACATGAAATATAGCCAAATTTAGCTGAAAGATCAATAACAACTTGCCCAGTACAAATCAATTTTTAAAAGATGTTTTTTGACATTCAGGAAGCCTATTTATTCACAATTCAGCTGATGGAAACACACCTAATTCACATTTTGTTTTTCTGCATGACAGTTGTATAGAAACACAGCTTATGTCAGAAACACTCAAAGCAGCCTGTGTCACTTCACTGTCTCCTCTCCAGACGTAGATGAGTGTGCAGCAGACAGAAGTCTCTGCCAGCCCTATGGAAGTTGTGAGAACAAACCGGGCTCGTATGTGTGTGTGTGCAACCACGGCTTTGTCCTCTCAGAGGACAAACACAGCTGTGAGGGTAAGCCTGCTCTGATACCTGCTGCTTTACTCTAGACCCTCGCTGAACCATATTGATCCCACGGCTTTACTGGGGCCTGAAAGTTTGATCCCTGCCTGACCCAAAACCAAAACATTTCAGTCCAAACCCAAACCAAACCTGAGGGCCTGAAAGCCTAAAAATTATAATAATTTGCCATGATAAATTACTAATACCTGTATTTTTCTATAATACTTTTGAACCTGAGCCCGATCCAAACTGGAATGAGAAATTCAGGCCAGTTTGGCGAACCCTCTTGCGGTCCTGTCAAGTCATTGGATTTTGGACTCTAATGTTTCCTAACTCTCATTCTCCACCTTCACCACAGTCACGCTGACCCGTTCTCCCTCCTCTCCCTCTTCCAGTAGTTGAAATGCAGATGGACGATAAGAAGGAGTGCTACCTGAACCTCGATGACACTGTGTTCTGCGACAGCGTCCTGGCCACCAACGTCACCAAGCAGGAGTGCTGCTGCTCCATCGGGGTGGGATGGGGCGATCACTGTGAGATCTACCCCTGCCCCGTCTACCACTCTGGTACATTGACAACACACGTACATACTGTACATGCACATTCAAACACTCTTCATACAGTGCATGTGTTAGTGCTGCTCTAGCTCATGGCTTCCCAAACGTTTTCATTTCAAGGACCCCCAACACTGATTTACATCAAACCACAGATTTTATGAGATTCTGCCCCACATCCCCACATCTATTCAGAAGATTTTTGTTGTTAGAGTTGATTTGGAAAAGAAGTAAACAACTGTTCATATTATAATTGGGGAGATGACAGTGGAGAGAGTGAGATAAGTGTCATTCTTCAAGTTCAAGTTTGTTTATTTATATAGCCCTTTATCACAGGCATGTCTCAAATGACTTTAGAGAGAATGAGCCTAACTAGATCTAACTGAACAACAATCAGTCATAGAACAGAGTGATATAGGACAGACAAAAGGAAGCAGAACAAAGCACAAGACACACAATAGCAGATTTTAGCAAGACATTATTTCTTCTACATTCTTTTGTTACACTAAGTTGTAGAGGATGAAGTAACAGTAATAGCGAAATTAAACTATCATTTGCTGAGGACCCTCTAGGACCTTTGCAAGGACCCGTAGAGGGCCCTGCACCCCACTTTGGGAACCATTGCTCTAGCTCACTGAGTTAAGCATGGTACAACACAAACACTGTGAGGGTTGGGCGTTGCATTTGGATAAAAGCGTCCACCAAATGGCATACATTACGTCATATTCTGTATCGTGTGCATGATATCTACTCAAATGTGTTTGATTCGCAGTTTGATTGGTCTCTATTTTGTGTTTTCCACTCAGCCGAGTTCCACTCCCTGTGTCCAGTGGGGCGAGGTTTCTACCATGAGGAAGGAACCACTGAATACGGCCTGTCTCTCCACCGGGGTACATATTATGTAACCTGAGTCTCTATATCAGTGCATACCAGTTCAGCTCTGAAGAACATTCCTCCCCGTTTATTTCGGGTTCATCATTTATTTATTCGTCATTTATTTTTGGGTTTCTGTCTGAAGGGTTGTACCAAACAAGTGGGTTGGGTGGTTTGTTTGGCAGTAATCTGCAATAAAATAGTTTAAAGGCCCAATCTGAAATTGTAGTATTGTAGTAATTGTAGTACCTGTATGTAGTAGTGCAATTTCAGATTTATGGCTTCGTGTACATACTGATTTTTTTTCATTCTGAAATTTATGATTGGAGCTTTTGATGTAAGGGCAGTATTTGACAGCTAAATATTAGTTTTACATTTATTTTTAGGTTGTAAAAGCTTTGTTTACTCTTCTATGAAATAGATTAAATAAAAGTTGAGTTATGATGGGTTATGAAAGTAGAATTAACCAATCAAGTGAGACAAGGAACAAAAAGCTTATTTTCCATCTCCAAATTAAACATATTTGAATACACCCAAAATTTAGATGGTCAAAAATATTCTGGATTGTATCTTCAAATCCAGCTGAACTGAATTTCTACCAAGCCGTTGGCATGTGGATAACCTACTCCAAAAACATCTCCCTCATGTAAAGGAGACATTCAGCAGTAATCGATAATACCTTTAAATTTCAGTAATCAGTAACCTTTCATAGCCTTTCACTGACAGGTAATCTTTCATCATCCCTGATCACATGTTGTTAGTGATCCACCTGCGAGTGTCTGTCACTGAGATGGGATTTTCTGTCCTCGTCTACAGATATCGATGAGTGTGTGCTGTTTGCCAATGAGATCTGTAAGGAGGGTCGCTGTATGAACACGCAGCCGGGCTATGAGTGCTACTGTCAGCAGGGCTTCTACTATGACAGCAACCTCCTCGAGTGCATTGGTAATTACTGAAATACACACACACACACACACACACACAAACACACACTGTAAAAGGCTGTTAAAGCTTTGTCTACATTTGTAAAGGTAAATGTAAATAGAGATATATTTTGAGTTATGTGACACCCACACTCTCACTTTTGTTGATGCTTCATTACTGATTCCTGATGTTTATGGTTGCGTGTTCTCCTTCAGATGTGAATGAATGCCACGACGAGTCTCTGTGCACTAACGGTCAGTGCGTGAACACCCGAGGGTCTTTCTACTGCAACTGCAACGCCCCCTGGACCCCGGACTCCAACAAGAAGAAGTGTGTCATCACCACAGTAACAGGTGACTCAACTTGTATCTTCCCCTCTAAGACTGCACACAGAAAAATAAAGGTGCGAACTGGAACCGAAAATGGTTCTTCGGAGTGATGCCATAGAAGAACCATTTCTGGGTCCACAAAGAACCTTTTCAAGAACCTTTTAGTATTTAAAAGCTTCTTAATTCTTAGTTATTGGATGGTGGGTGATGGCATAAATGTGGAAAATAACCAAACCCCTCCATAGTATATATTGTGCTATTGCAAATGAGGCTGTACAAGGGCAGATAAACAAAAACACAATGCAGGCGTCTAAGCAAAGGAGTGCAGAAATGGTTCTTTAAAGAACCTGAATGGTTCTTTGTGGAACCAGAAATGGTTCTTCTATGGCATTACTCCAAAGAACCATTTTCAGCACCTTTATTTTTCTGTGTGACAGTTTATTCTTCATCTGAACTAGCAGGTTTGCTCTAACTGCTGGAAGACTTACCTTGAGTGTTGAGTACTGAGTCGACCTTTTTGTGGTGCAGGTGTGAATGAGTGCCAGGACCCGGCCAACTGTAAGAACGGCCGCTGTGTGGACACCGCGGGGTCCTACTACTGTATCTGCTCCCCACCCTGGACCCTGGCCACCGACCGTAACAGCTGTGTGACGCCCGAGGAGCAGGCTGGTGAGTGCAGGCCCTGTGCTGTGGGTAGATTGCGGTGGGTGACTAGGCAGTGGGTCGTGTATTCTGGAGAAAATTCATAGTGTTGCCTGTGCGCACATGTGGGAGGTAGGATGAGTGAGACAAAACCACATGAGTTTGATAATACCTCACACTTATTCCTCAGTGCCCGGTTGCATAAAGAAGGTTAAGGACGTTTTTACCCCCAACTTTTCCTTAATGGTCATCTATCCACCTGAGCTGCACCAAACTCTGCAAGCTAGTTTGCCTGAGAGCAAGATAGACTACCATCTCTCTAAGTAGCACCAGGTACTAGCCACCCTAGAACAAATGAAAAGCACTAGATATCAACATCATCATGCTGAATAGGGAGGTCAAACATTGTGCCCATAATGTACTGTAGTCACAACTGGAGATTTTAGCAAATTATGCGAGCATACTAAGTTACTTATGCTCATTTTCATCTTTATAATACACATGTTCAGGGTGTTTTCATCATCTTTCAAGTAGTTCAGAGTGTTTTCATCACATTAAATTGTGACTTTGAGTATGTAATTGACAATAATATCATGAGATACAGTATAGGGAATCTACACTGAGAGCATACCGTATGTATTTTCACATATACTGATTTATTTTTTGGAGGAGGAGCTGAAATAAACCACACATTACACGCTATGCTCATGTTTACTATCTAACCACTGGTTAGATAGGACAAACTTTTAGAGTGCACACACTTTTGAGCGTGATTGTGTATCCTATAAAAAGATTACAGAATCAATCAAGTCAGTCCTTTCTCAAACATATCCTCATGCTCTACAGTGATCTGCCTACCTAAGTAAATTAAAAAAAATATAGCTGTTATTTCTTGTGTTGGCTAAACTAAACCAATCAGGAACATGCTGCGTTTTTATCAAGGTCTTGGTTACATCTACTCAAAAGATGAAAACCATGTATTGATGGACCTAGAAAATTGTATCCAAAGATATTCTGTACAGGTGATAGTAAAAACATAAATTTAGATTCTTAACTATCAAGTCAAATAAGACAGTACCGTACCGTTAATCATGACTGATAAGCATTGTGTGATTGCAGCCTAATTTCTGTCTGTATTTTAGCTTTAATAAACATATAGAGACACTGAAATGAACTGGTTTTGGACTGGACCAACCCCACTGTACCTCACACAGAGTAGCTCCTGACAGTAGGCATTGTACATAAATGTACGTATGTGTGCATGTACGTGTGTGTGTGTGTGTGTGTGTGTGTGTGTGTGTGGGGAATCTATACTTTTCAATGAAATGAGCCCTGCGATTCTGAAGCTGTATGGAGACGTCTGGCACAAGGAGTTTTGGGATTTTGTGATGTTGATTTTTACTGATGAGGAACCAAATAGATATTTAAGGCAAAAGTTCTTTTCAGGCAAGTTAGTGATTTATATGCAGTCATTTGATCTATGCTGCCATCTTATATGATAGCATTTTATGAAAAATATATATAAATAAGGCATCTGCAGAGATGTATTATGTTCATGTATTTGAATTTGTTGAATTTGAGTTTTCCACCAATATGTCTTTATAACCGATAGCAAGCTAAAATAGCAAGACAAAAATAGGAAGATAAAGTCCCGAATTTAAAACCACAACAAAACCTAGAAGGCACTCCGAGCGCAAACCTCTGCTAATGCTTAACAATTCTCCAACTTGCTGCTACACCCAAAGACATCCTTCATATAACTTCGATTTTAACTGCAAACATATCCTTAGGATTTGGAATCATTAGTTTCATGAATCATGAATCGTTAGTTTCATAGTTGTGGCAATCATCTAATGATGGAAATCCCAGATGAATTGTTCCTTGGCCCAAGGCCGATCTGTCAACCAAATTTCATGGAAATCCATTCATTAGTTTTTGAGCTATCCTACTGACAGACAGACAAACTAACCAGTGGGCGAAAACATGACCTCCCTGGTGGAGGTAATAAATCCAGGCTCTTACCCCATTTGGTCTGAAGGACGTGTTAAAATTAAAGATTGATTTTTAACAGTTTTAAAGGCTGTAACTCCCTCATCATGGATCCTATACAAATTAAACTTGCTACACATACACATCACATGCTGTTCAGATTTGTCCATGGAATCACATTTGCCCTGATGGATTTACAGCCATGATGGACTTTCCACAATGGGTGTTTTTCATAAGCAGGCATTTCACAGATTTATTTATTTTTTTGGTTGGTAGGAGTAATGATCTTAAAATCAGCCTAGCAGGATAAACAACATTTGCCATTAACTAATGAACTTGAGAAAGGGATTGGCCTATCACGAAATTGCTGATAACTGTCCATTCATCATGACTCTTGGTACCTAATGTTGAGGACAGATAAGGAATCATGTCTGCGAAGGCTTTTTAAAACAGATCTAATCGGGGACACCACAACACCAAAACTTTCACTCAATCTGGTCAATTGGATTTCATCAAATTTGGTAAATATGTTCTGGGGACAAGAAACATCTAAACTTTGGAACATCATTATAAAACTTGGTGTACACATCCGGATGTCTATTTTGAACATGCTTACCAAATGTCATACGCAAATTACAAGGCACTCATTCTTTGCGGTCACGCATGATGTTGCATTCTACAAAGCTGATATAATGTCCTACATCAGTCTGTTGATTTTTTGACTCAGTCTTTTAGGTCTAAACTTTAGCCAAGTATCTACCAAGCTAACTGTTTCCTCAAGTTTTATTCCACTTAGCAAGCATATAGCCATTTCTATGACACCGGCCAAAAAAGAGAAATAGGTTTTAAGAAAGTAGTTAAACATGATTTGATATAACATAAATTTATAATGCACTGCAGCTTTTGTTGAAAAATTTTGTCTGTTCAAAATTCAAAGCCACACAAACACAACTTGCTGCATTCAAGTCACACTAGCTTATTACATGGCAGCATCATTACCTCTGCAAGTAATCCATCATACACAGTGGCTGCTAACTACTTGGTAGATTGAAGATCCCTTGGTTGATGTGTCACTGCGACCAAGCTTTCTATTTTGACCTGCCACTTTACTGCAAATAGTGCAGTGAATCGTTGCATGGTAACCAGAGACCCAATTATAGTCTTATGCCTGAAGCCACTGTAAAACACTCAATTCCTTGACTTAAGCAGCATTAGCAGTACCCATCAGCAAATACCCAAGGTGAAGGAAACAACTTGCACGAGAGATTTAAAGGTAGAAAGTTAGATATTTTATGCAACCCGGCACAGACACTTGCTATTTGCTCCCTCGTTTGATTTTTCATCTGGCAGCAATGTCACACAAATTACAGAATTAATCGCAAACCCTGCTTAGCGTCTAGTTCCTAGCCATGAATTAAATGATTGAATCTTCAGCTCGACAGCGGGCTGTTTCATACTGATTATCGGCATGTCCTCAGAAAGTAAACCTAGTGATCTGCCTACATATCTACCCACAGCTTACGGGATGTAGCTGAGAGCTGGCCCCAAGCAGATGTTCATATTGTAACCAGTGTCTATGGTGCCCTTTGCAGATGTGAATGAGTGCCAGGACCCCTCGTACTGTAAGAATGGGAGGTGTGTGAACACGCCCGGCTCCTTTCACTGTATTTGCAACCAGCCCCTCACCTTCAGTGCAGCGCTCAAACAGTGCGTCTATGACGGTGGGTAAAATCAACCGAGCGTCGGCTCACCCGAGCCTGACCAGTCAAAATGAGTTTCGGCTTACCTTGACATCTGCCACTCATGTTACTCTTTTCAACTCCTCCCAATTTGTGTCCCATCTGGCCGGTACTGGCTTTATGTTCAGGTACAGCACTTCCCCTCTTACCTGCTCTGTAGAAATAGCTTCCATTCCTGGTGAGAGATGACATGATAGCACTTTCTCTAGTTATTAAAAATACATATCGTATGTATGCATTTATACACGCTAAGTAATATCAAATTATGCTCATTATGAGAAAATGTGATTGCTTTTGGCATTTTCTCTGCATGTTTATTTTTCCAAAATCGTTTTTTTCTCTCCTCATGTCTTGCTTTGTGTTATCGATGTTATCGATTGATCACACACTATCATAGATGATAATGTTGATTTGGACCTTGATATGGTAGGAATAGGATAGATTAAACTGTACATTCAGCTGCAGAAAGGTCTGAGCTCTACCCAACAAGCTTCACTAGTGATAATTTGACATGTAAAGATACAAATTATCACTTATGCATATCCACAATATTAAAATGCTTTTTGATGCTAGTGCACCACCATTTTAACAGAGACGTCATGATAATGGTTGGCATGATCTACTGTACTGTACACTACATTACAAAGCTGGTAAGATAATGGACTTTTATGAGTGAAATTGATTAAACATGAAGCATTATAGCCAGCAGATGAGCAGTAGGACATTATTGACATTGAACCATTGTGCTTTCAAACATATTCTCTATATTCACAAATGCCCTATAAGTGTGTAGGTGAAGAGGAGGGAACACAATAATCCACAAGCAGTCAGGCAGTAACAAACTATTCTGGCAGTGAGATGTTTTCCTGTAACGACAGTGAACTGTGAGCAGAACTTGACACATGCAGTCAGCATCATCCTATTAAGCGTATCACACAACCACACATCATGTTTACCAGTAAAGCACTGTGCATGAGAGATTGGTAAGTACGTAGCTAGACATCAGTGACTCTACCAAAAAACGATTTAAATAGGTCAGCGTTTGATTGCCCTTTTCATCATCTTATGCCTGTAGCAGTTCATTTGTCATTGGCAACAGGCGCCTACAGCAGTTTCAGATGATGATTATGTATAGAGAAATCAACCTGACAATTCAGATGACTGTTATGGGCAATTAAGTAGCTACAGCCACATATACTGTATGTAGCGGTGTAGAGGTGAACGTAATGAACACTTAAGCCGGAGGCAAAGTAAATGGTTTCCATCTAGTTTGTAGATATTACATTGGTTCTTAGATTAGTTTGTTAGTTTTACATTAGTCTGTAGATTCCAGTAGCTAAATTAAATTAAGTAAATAAGCTAAGTTAGTAAAGCGGATCAGCTTCCACTTGCCATGACCAGGTCTCCATACAGTATAAACAGCCTGCCGCTGGTATAAATAATCGGTCCAGCTGGGAAACAAATCATTTTCTTTGCTGTATGTGTTATTTACACAGGGAATGTATAAGCTAGCAAGCTGAAAAGCATAAAATAAATCCTGTGTTATGGCTCGCTACTGTAGGCTATGGCAGGTACAGTAAATGGATCTGTTAAATGGAGCAGTATGCGTGGATTATGGGGTGGTATATTTTATGCAGTTACACTCCCTATTTTACACTCCCTCTTATTCATGTTGATAAGTATTTTCTACTGAAGCTTATTACTTCAAGTGGGTTTCATAACTTAAACATTTATTGAGCTATCACAGCCTTGTGAGTGATGCCATCATGTAGGTTGTGACACAGCTGTGCCCTACTGCTGAAAATGTGAATCGATTTAATGATTTCCCTCCAAGCCAAATATTGTACATTTGTCAGTAGTGTGCCATATCATTTTATTCTATCAACCTGAATTTCCATCGATGCTTCATCTCCACTTTGAATGAAATTCCATGTTGCTGAATACACTTGCAGTTGTGCACACTCATGACATGGATGCTTAAAGTTACAAAATTGATGTTTAACAGGCAAAAATCACTGTGGATATCTTCTTATTGGCTTGCAACACATTGAGTAATCATGTAAATCATAGAGATCAGCAGTGTCTGAATGATGCTTGCTTACAGTATAATACTGTAATACAAGCGCAAAAACTTGATGTATACTTGACAGTTCCTTAATCCTTAAAGTTTTGAAGAAAATCATGAAGATCTCACTTCACTGTTAATATGCATATACAGTTAGTAACATTATACACATGTTTTCCATCCTTCTTTTTCGCCCAGACCGCACCGCAGCCCATAAGGACGTGTGTTTCCTGCAGGTTGATGAGGATTTGATCTGCAGCTTGCCCCGGAGCGGCCTGGTGGTGACCTACTCGGAGTGCTGCTGTCACTACGGCCGCGGCTGGGGGCCCGAGTGCCGCACCTGTCCGCAGAGAAACTCAGGTGGGGAAGACTGCTGGCACTCGAGCTTCTCAGTTTTGAATGCACTGTCCTCCCGAGTCCCACTTTCTCCTGAGCTGACAAGTCCTTTATTCCTTCTGTCCAGTGATCTTCAGCCGTCTGTGTGAGATGCATCTGGAGACCGAGTCTGACGGGGAGCTCGATTTCCTGGCAGCTTTTGCCAACTACAACCCAGGTAGCGTCCTACGATGATCTTTCTTCACAAACGTGTCAGACTCAGGAACACAGTGATGTATCCGGCCCCAGCCCACCCTCACCTTCTCTCTTTCTGTCTTTCCCTCTCATTCTCTCTTTCCCTCATCCCACCTGTTTATGGTCTAAAGGTGACAGTTCGGAGGAGGATTCAGATGAATGCAGCTGCGCCAATGGCCGCTGTGTGCGTTCCTACCTGGGCACCATGTGTGAGTGTAACCCAGGCTTTAGGCTGGACCACTCCCGCACCCGCTGCACAGGTACGTTTACACCTCCGCTTTCTTTGTCTCATTAAATTCTCATCAGACCACTGACTGAAGTTTCTCCTTTTTCGCCATTCATTATTGCTTGTATTATTAAGAGGAATACAGTCAATACAGGTTTCCAGATACAGTAATGTAGAGAATAATGGCATGGCAGCGTGTATGAAATGATTTAGCATCATATGCCTGTGTAGGAACTTTGTATTTTGCACTGATGAGCGATCTTTTATTGGACCATATCGATGTATTGATTCCCTATCTAGTCTTCTCAGCTGATACTGCCTGTACTGTATATTTTGTGTTGATTTATTACATTGAATTTTGCTTTTACGTTTTTGTTTTTTATGTTTTAAGAATGTTTTTTATTGTTTCTATTGTGTTTTTTAATCTTTTAAATTAATTTTTAATGTTTTTATTATTAACCCTGTCTGCAAACCAAACCAAAAATCCTACTTGTAGCATATTTAAAGTTACAATTACATTTAACCTCAAATAATAACGTTTTTTTTAATTATTTGTACTGTAAATCAGATGACTCTCTCCCTCACACATGCACACACACACACACACTGATACACACTCTTGTCCTTGTGTCTTTTCAGACATTGATGAGTGTGCTGAACCAGGAGTTCGTATTAATCCATGCAAGAACGCCCGCTGTGTGAACACCATAGGCTCATTCAAGTGCTACTGCAAACACGGCTTTGTGGCCGCGCGGAGGCCCAACATGTGTGTCCGTCCCAGAGCTCGGTAACCTCCGTCTGTCTCTCTGTTTATCTTTATCTACCCAACACACACAAACACGCACGCACATACTGCAGTACACCTCTGTCTCATACTCAAAACATGGGACCAGGTGTACACAGTGTTCCTAAAATCATGTCTTCTCATTACGAGCCAAATCATAGGAACGGCTCATTTGAAATGTACAAAATGTATCGTTGTCTGCTCCTCTTTCACTCCCCATTGCACATGTTAAAAAAATAAATCAACGCAGACAAAGACATAGGTTTGTTTTGTTACGCATTTTTTGTAATTATTGTTTTTTTTAACTGTTTGTTCATTAACTTTTTAATGTGCATTTTGTGAATTTCTTTATTTGTGTCCCTGTTGCATTGATCTTCTATTCTTAATCTATTCAAACATTCTGTCATTTTAATGAGGAAACGTGCTAAAGAGAGAATACCACACAAATTTAAGACTTTATATATGTTATTCCTATTGTCTATAACATTATAACGAGTCAGTATTTGTGAACTTGTAGCTCTCCCTTCCAAAGCCAGAAACCAGAGAACTAAGACACAAATTAGTGAATTAAGATGTAAAATCTGGAATAATGTCACAGGTTTCATTACAAATGTTTATTCTCTGGTTTCTATCTCTGGAAGAAAGTTGTTCTTATATATATAAATATTGATCAGACTGTCCCAGATTATAGGAATGCCATGTGAACTTTTAGATTTTGTTGTATTCCCCTTTACATTCCCACTTAGGGCCACGTTCTTTAATGTCTAATTCTAAGTGGACATCCTCTATCTGGGAAATATCTCTCTCTGAATTGTATTTTTTAACCATGCGTCGATTTGATTGATGATTTTGATTGATTGTACAGTTTGTTCAGTGGAATATCCTTTTCTGAAAGATTGGTGCCTATCTACCCCTGTATTTTTGTTGATGTATAGTATTGGAAGCCTAAATGTTTTGTATTATTTTGACATGTGCACCTAAGTGGACTTTAAGCTAGACAAAAAGGTAATGCGCTTAGCAGTGAATCTAGGGGGAATGTTTGTAGCTGATTCAGGAAAAAAAAAAGAAAATTTGTGACATCTTTTGACAAAATTGCTGCATCTATGTATTTACAAAACCAAAGAGGCTCTTGAGAAAAGAACAATTTTGATTAAAAAACAGATGTCAACCACTCAGACATTTGTTATTTTTTGTGTGTGTGGTTTTTGATGGTTGTGGCATGGTTGTCACTTTCTAACTCTCAATTATAAATGGATTTTTATGTTTAAATACTTACTGATTAATGGGTGCTATTTCCTCTTTATATGAAGACATCTGGTTTAAAAATGGATAGGTTTCTGAGAACTGGAAATAGTGAGTATTACATCAAAGCCTACATATCTGACAGGCAGACACTTTCAGCCGGTGAAGCAAAGAGTTCCCATACAGTCGGTTTAAGCAGTACGGGGGACTGCTAATGTGGGATTCAGTGCTGACCTTTTGAAACACGCCTGGAAAGCAAATAAACCCGGCACGCAGCAGGGGAGGCCTCCCTCCACAGGTTTATTCCTCTGCTCTTTTGCTCCTCACCTCACTGTACAAACATCAAACATTTACAGACTTGATTTTCACTTTTAAAGCAACTTTTTTTTTGTCCTGTATAGTGTAAGTAAAGTAAGTGTTTCACGGCTGCTACACGCTGTCTATAGCGGTCTGTGGCTATCTTGCAGCATAAAGAAGCATTATGTTTGCGTTTTAGACATTTAGCGGACACTCCCATCCACAGTGATTTACAGTGAGTGTAGAAAGGCTTTAATTCCTAGATTACCAATATCACAGCCAACCAATAGTAAGGAGTGCAGGGATCAGAACCAATACAGTCTGACAACACATCTACCAAAATACTCCTGTGATACTGGAATCCCTACATATGATAGGAAAAAAGAGATGAGGACAGAAGGAAATTGTTTTTTACTTAACCTAGTCCTTGAAGGCAGGTTTTGGGCACAGTGACACTTGAACTTGGTTGTTATATCTCAGTTTTGGGACCGCCAGTTCTAATTTTAAGCCGGGGCAGAAAACATAACCCTCCATCACAGCTGACGTCAATAAGGATGACGTCATCAGTGAGGATGACATCAATTCCTGCTCAGCTGATTGCATGTTGGCGTGAACATGAGGAGATGAGTTTGACGCAGAGCTTCTGCCTAAACAGGAGTCGCCTCTCTGTCTGTGCCGCTGAGCAGGGCGCCCCCTACAGGTGAACTGGCCTACATTACATCTATTCATTTAATTGTTCAGTTATGTTTTTGTAAATTAATTCTCCTTTTAAAGTCCCAATACATCCCAGAGTTTACCCTAACAGGTGGGGTGGGTCCTCCTGCCTCCTGAAGTGCTACCCACCTAAAATAATTTCATTAGTCTGGCTTTCAATGGGAGAGTTTTAGTGTCCAGTGGTCTAAATGCTCGTTCAGAGGCTTTTCATCCCTTCCAAGAATAAAATTCTGGAGGAAACACCAAATACTTGTAATTTCTTTTACATGAAGATGGTCAAATTCAAAGAGATCAAATATCAGCACAAAATACAGGCTATCAGCAGCTTCAGTCTAAAATGCTAAGTATCCGTATTGGCCTTCAAAGCCCATATCAGTTGAACTCTAGTTAGTATTGTAGTTATTAAATTAAAGTGTCATCAAATTAAGCTGCTGCTGAGGAGATTATGAGGTCCCCCCCTACCAGATTACTACCTGGAGTGGCTGTGCAAAGACAGAAATAGCTGCCAGGGGTAACAAGGCTCACACAGGAGAGAACGGATAAATAGGCTACTGGTGGGGTAGTCCATGATGCATCTGTGTCTCCCTGAGCTGGGGTTTATTCATAAATCACAGTTTTTGTCACTTGAAATTTAAATGCAGTCAAAAGAGGATCCTGAACTGTGCTTTGAACTCACTTTTGGATAATGATATGGTTAGAATATTGATTACAGAGTCGACACCGCATTGAACTGGCAAGATTAAGGACCAGCTCTACGACTGTAATTTAAATCTTTTCTCACTTTGTATCCTGAATGCCACATTGTTGAGCCTGTTTTAGATGCTTATTTGACATGCATGTGGATGGCGTTCAATCTTTCACGTTGATAGTTTTTGTCTAGTAGATTGCTTTTCTGACTCACAGGAAAAACTGATCACTGTTGCCAAAAATGGCCTTGTACAGCTCATGACTTTAAATGCCACAGTGAGTCACACAAGGCGGCTAAAACCGGGGCGCAAAACTGTATGTGACGTGCATTTTTCCCTGGTCACGCCTCGGTGTGTGTTGCTCAGTGCTTGTTTTGTTCGTTTACTTGATTGCATTGGATACATTTTGTACCCTCAGTTTGCTTGAGTTAGTTATTACAAGGACAGAGATGATGTTGTAACTGAGCATAAGTTTCAAATGACGGTCAAGATGTAAATGCTTTATTTTCTTTTGCATTCTTTTTAAAAAGAGAAATGGGCCTGTGTTTTGAGTTACAGTGGGATTTAATAGATGAAAAGAGAATATTCACTATCAGCAAGTCCTTTAGATATCAATGTGCATCCATAATTGATAAAACAAAAATGCCTGCATAAAAGCTTTAAATAGGCTGTTGAAGTGTTTAAGGCCCCAAAGGTGCAGCACCTCATTAGAGTATAATTAGCCTAGAGTGACATTTCCCGATGAGGAGGCAGCAGATCTCTATCAGCCAGTCTGATCACTGGGGGACGTCACAGATGTGAGAAGAGATGTGATCCAGAGCTTCAGAATACACCCTGCACCAAAAACACTAGCTGCATCCTGTCACACAGCCTATAATTTAACCTAACTCTCACGAATCAAGCCCCAGGTTAGGAATAACACTTTTTTAAAGTTGTTTTCTAACAACCAAGTGTCTAACCATGAGGCAAACCTCAACCCTATCCTTAAACACAAGTCTTTCTCTTGCCTTGCCCAAGTCAGTCGTTGTCATTGCCTTACTTTAAGATAACCAAATGAACCCTTTCCTTTACTCTATTATCTGTTTTTGTTTGCCAAAATTCACCCATTTAAAAAATGGGTGGGAAAATCATTCACAACATCTTTCACTAGGGGGAGCTGCTTGTACATGTATGTATGCCATTAGTCCAGCTCAGTGCTCATAATCTTTGCTATCACTATCATCTTGTTCCTATTATGTTGCAATAATGCAAAATAGCAAAATGGCAAAGAAGGCTAAATGTATTTGAGGAGTGGAGGTGAGGTAAATCCAAGTCATTATGTGTGTCAATATAGACACAGTATCTCACTGCCACTACAGTAATCATTGATTGTATGATTTGTGTTCATCATTCTTTATTTCCAAGTTGTGGAGAAGAAACAGTGTCGATTTTTCATGAATTAATAAAAAAAACAAAGTGCCTTTTGGGATCTACTTTTACAGATTAGCCAACCTATAATGCCTAATGCAGACGTTCCTTTTTGTAAAACCAACAAGAACCATGGATCATCCTTTAATACCACATGTGGACTCTAATTTTGTCCACTCATATGCATATAATGTGTGGCAAGTGGGCCATGCTTTGAAGGAATCCTGAAGCATAATTATTCCCCATACCTGTCTGTATTTTTATGGTCGTAGTACACAGTTTGTTATTAAGCAATATCCCCACTCTGTGCTATACTGTGTGTGCACTTCACATCGACTTAAACAAGACCACTCACTGCATCATAGCTGTACAAAAAAGACACGGTATTAGGCCTTTTGCTGTTTGTTTTTAGGATTATATCATCAGCAATCTATCTTAATACCAACAGATGTCCCATGTGAACGGTTTAGTGAAAAGTCAGCAAAAACATACACGGTGTTGCCTCAATTTATTTGAGCTTTACTGTTACCAAAGACACATTCCAGTAAAAGGAAAATATTGTTTTAGTCAGTTTAGTCATTGAGAGTTTTAGACGTTTTAGTCAGCTTTTACTGAAACAGGGCTGGTAAAGGGCAACAAAACAACATTTCTGGCTTGGCTTAAACATGATTATGTTATTAGTAGTTGCAAAAGTTAGAGGTTAAAATCTAGGATTATGAGTGACACAGATGAACAGAGATACTGTCTTTCATCCCCTGTGTCCCATGTATTGGACACATCTTATTTTCCCATGTATTGGACACATCTTATTTTCATCAGGACAAGGTATGTTTTACACCTGGAAATGCTCCTCCCCTCTAGTGACATATGAATGGGGCTACCATGTGAGAGCACATAACATTATCATGTGAGCCAAAAATGTTAAGTGCATGTTACACAGTCTGCCTGCTGATTTGCAGATCATGAAATGGGTGTTATAACTCACAGAGCGATGTCTTCCTCTGAGGAAATCTCTGGCCCAGACCTATGGTCCCCATCTTGTGAGCTCAGCGAGTCACGTTGCTGTGGCACCATAGCTCCTCACTGTCCTGGTTTCATTCTGTCGAATTATTATATAATTTCAAACTAGAACAGCAGGGTGACCTCCAGCAACTAGTTTAGGGAGAAAGAGAGATAAGGGAAGGGAAGGGAGAGACAGAGAATGAGCAAGAACCACAACAGAAATAGCCGAGCTGTCCTTGGGAGATGACTCAAAAAGTGGTGGAGGAATATAAATATCTTTTAGTAGGTCGCATTGACCGGAGAGTAACCCACTGGGTACTGGTGGCTGAAGACTACCGCTTTGAAACTTTCTTCTTTGTTGGTCAAATACAGCTTACAGAGGACTAGGAAGTTGGGCAACTAAATTCTATAACGTAACCAAATAATATTGATGTATTTTGAAATGGCTTTATAGTGATCATCCATCATCTTTTCTTATGGTGTACTATATTCTAATACTATTTACACAGTCTAGACAATGTGCTATTTATAGCACATTGAGAAAATCATCATGAGAAAATAATAGCCTACCAAAGGCCTGCAAAAATATGAAATAAACAAATAAATAAATGTTTAGGTAGATCATAGATCTTGGTAGATCTTTGTCAGTCTTTATAGATTTTGGTCTAATAGAATCAAAACATTGGTTAGACAGACAGTCACACATCATCCCACTACGCTGGCACATCATTAACCTTCAAAATGAAAAATGATTGAACTACAGCTTTACTAGAGGAGAGATGGGAGGTAAAGCTTCTCTGCATAAGCAAAGACAGATCTCCCAATCTGGCCAAATTTGGAAGAAGAATCGCTATCAGAGCATCAGACGTGCTGCCAATAAGGTAACAAACACCAGGAGGACAGCCTTGTAGGGAGGAAGTACATAAACTAAAATAAACTAGGATGTAACTATGAATTATGCTCTTTGAAAGAAGGGGTTTGAATCTTAAGTAATCTGCCCAGTGGCAATGAATACATCTTTGAAAGTAAACATAACTATGGGACTGTAATGGTCCAAGCTTTGCGCTGGAGCTTCTTGTTAGAAACCTGCAGCCTGGAGTTAGCGTTGTGTCTTTTTATGAGTCATGTGTCTCTTTATGAGTCATTTTTTTTGTTATTAATAAAAATGATATGGCCCTCCTCCTGATAAACATGCAGTTCATTCATTTAACAACATAAAGATTAGCACATAGGGCTCTAATGACTCATCTTTATGCCATACGCTGTCTGTCACATATCTAAAAACAAGCTAAGAGAAAAGGTTTGCATTCACAGCAGCAGGGGGGATAAGGTTGAACATATCAGCAGCAGGATGTGTGTACTGTGCTGCTCCAGGCTACAGAGACCTGTTTGATTTCCAATATCTGGGGTAAATTCTCATGCTTCCTTCATCATGTTTCTGTGCCTGCCTCAGAGACTTTCCCAAGGGGCAACACAGAAACCCCCTCCCTCACCCGGGACTGGACTCATATGATTCAGCTTTAAGGTTGGGAATATCAACCTCACACACACACATTCACACACATCACGCTGGCAAAAAAACAGTAGAGATCTCGGCCACCCAGCTGTGAAGCAACACAGTCACACCAACTTCACCAAACACAAGCCGCCAACCCCACCCTGCCCACTGCACGCCCTCATGATGCCTCCACCCTCCCCCCCCCATCCCCCCCACCCCCCACCCCCCGCTAGGTCCCGTCTATAGTGAGCAGACAGAGGGGGGGTTAGCTCAAACTGCTGCAATCTGCAGAAAGCACCCTTTCATAAGCACTGTGCTGGACACAGTCTGGCAGCCAGTGGCACCCTTATATCCTGCGCTCAGCTCTTTCCCTTTGTCACAGTGGATTGTGGATGAGCTCTCTGCTGGGCTGTGGGTGTGGGTTTGTGAGCAGAGGGGGCTGGTAGGGGTGGGGACAGGGGCCGGGGGCGTAAACAGGTTGTGTGTGTGTATTATCAACGCTGACACACACACACACACGCACACAGCTCAGATGCCTGGTGTTTCTAGCCCTGGGGCTTTCTCTCCCACCCTATAGCATCTGGACAGACGGCCTGGTGTGTTTTACACTTTGCCCCCAGGGAAGTAACGGGTAAATCCACCTGAACTCACTTTACCCATCTTTTATTGTGAAATATTTTATCCAGCAAGTTCTAACAGACCAATGCAAGACACATCAAAATAAGATATTTTCAAGAACATAAAGTTGTTTTGTATATTAGTAGTTGTTGACCTTGTGATGGTCACTACTATTAATAGGAAAATTATTTTTTTGTACAGCACTTTTCAAAGCAGAGTTATAAAGTGCTTTACAGGCAGTAAACAAAATCAAATAAAAGCCAATGAGATAAACTTGAAAAAATTGCAGATATGAATTAAAAACAGTATTACTGAAGAATAAAATAGGCAAATACAAGAGTAAAGTGGGTAAAAACTAAAATAAAATAAAAGTTTGTCTGTAAAAATGTGCTTTGATAAGTGACAGTCACCAGCCTAAGCTCCTCACGCAGGGCGTGTCAAAGCCTTCAATGTTGACTTTTAGCCAATACAGCAAAATGATACAGCAAAACTCCTAAAACAGGAGTAATGTTGCTCTGTTGTTGTTGTTAATTGCTCTCTATAACCTAAAAGCCAAATTATGCACAATCTGGAGTTGTGCCTTGACTTGTTCATTCTCCTGTCTCATTCATCATGAGACAGGAGAACAAGGCATTAGAGCAGTTGAAGTGAAATTACATAAAAACATGTATAGATCTCTCAGTTTGATTAAAAGACAAAAACCATCAAATCTTTGCAGTGTTGGTAAAGGTAATAAAGCATGTTCAATATAAGCTTGATATATGGAGTTTAAGGACCAAGAGACAAATGAATTTGATGTTTTCATGATGTTTTCCACTCCTAGGCACATATTGATAGGCAACCTTACAGGCTCTCTCTTGTAGAGCAACATCACTACAAGAGAGAGAGCTTTGTATGGAACGAGTGGGGATCCAATTAGCAAGTTCACCAAACGAAGACCTGAGGAAACAAATGTGTGCCATCTCCAGCTTGCTAGGATGCTGACAAACAGACCTCATTTCATTGCGGGGACATGGCATTATTTTATTTTTGTTTCATTTTGTCAAGCTCATACTAATATGTTTTCTCTCAAAGATTAAACTTTAGCAGTACATCTGATATGGTTGAAAATCCCCTCAAGCTGAGGTTAATTTGCACTTTAACCTCATAGTCATAGAATCATTTCATATCCAAAATAATAAGAATATTAAGTGTGTCTCTATCCAAATACTTACTGAGTTTACAACTATCTTTGCTGTGCTCTATAGCCATCAGCTCATTTCTCTTGAGATATTTCATCCCATCCCTGCTTTTGATATGTAAATATACCAGGCTATTTTGATTCATTAAAAACATTACAACATCCAGTTTTCCTGTGACACTGGCTGAGTGTGCTCTTTGAGGCACATTGAAAAGAAGTCCTTTTTAATCACAGTGGCATTGCCAGACCTTATTTAAACTCTATATTGTCCATCAGCCCCAGTAAAAAAAGTCTGTTGAGTCAGGTGCTTAGTGCAATACAAATTTCTGAGTAGCAACAAATTTACTCAAATATGTTGACAGCGCAAATCAATACAGCCCATTGATGCTAAAGCCACAGCTGAAAGGAATCTGCCTACTTGGTAATAGCTTCAAATACAATAACACATACAAAGCAAAAACACAAAATACTGGAACCATTCTATCATATGTTAAGACAGCAGAGCCTTCTTCATTACCAATAACTGCTTATAATCAATAGTAGCTTATTTTCCAAACTGCTCAGCCCTCCTTGAAAGAGCCTTTCTGACTCAACTGCATTGACTATCAGTTCTCTGCTGATTTACACAAAACGTTCAAAAGAAAAAAAAGTAGTAGGGGAAAAAACCTGCTATCCCAATCTTGAGGCTCTGTTGCATAAGCAAGATCATTCGGAGCGTTATGAATAACCCAGAGCCTAGCTTACATCTTTTTCTTAATCTCATATCCCCCACCAGGTACAGCTTGCTGCCTCGGAGTGATTTAGAGCCATGTGGAGCCACAGCTGAACAGGCACAGAGAAAGACTGAAATGCAAAAAAAAGGATGGAAAGGAAAACTGAAAATAAGATATCAGGAGTCTGGTGTTCACGGGTTTCAGCTGTCTAGAAACCATTGGAGAGAAAGAATTTGTGACTATATACTAAAGAGGGCTGATATGGCTGAAAGTCAAAAATGAATTTGATGTTGACAATCTGCACTTGCACCTCATAGTCATTATGCCATTTCATATTCAAATTGATAACAGCATGAAGCCAAAGAAGGGTGTGATGTCCAAATGATAGCACTCACATTGTAAAATCAATGTATTAATGACCATCTATAGTATAGTACTATAGTATAGGAACTGATTTCTATCCACTATTTCACCATGTTCCTTTTCCCACTGCTTTAATGTGCAAATTGTCATTCTACTGAGCAGGTTTTAATTAGTTTTTGCAGGCATTTAAGGCCATAAACTCCAAAATTGGACCAAATGAAAATGTAAATCAGGTCATTGGGACTACTATCCCACAAGCAGCATCTTTAAGAATAGTATAGTCTTTTTTCTTCTCTGGAGCTGACAAAAGACATTATGTATTCTACACTGTGTTCAAGTATTCTCAAGAAAGCACCACCCTCCCTACAACCCTAAAAGCCATTTATGAACTAGATTTCTCAATCATTTTAATGTTATACATTGACATAAATTGCCAGAGTTTCCTTTTACTCAGATATATCCTTAGACAGCCTATCTTGCTTGAATATATTTGCATAAAACAGCAAATAAATGCATTTTAAAACCACTTTGTAGCACAACAAAATGTCAAGGACTTTTCTGAGTGACCATCTGTAAACACATGAAACCTGTAGTTTAGATTTTAAACTGGTTAGATTCATTAAAGGATCTGTCTGGCATCCATGCGATAAGTAGAGCTGGAATCCATGTTTTATTGAACATGTCACACAGGTATTCAGAGCATGAAATGGCTTTCAGAGAAACTGCCCTCCATCCACAGCTAGTCCCCCCCCTGCAAGATGTCGTCTGCCCTAGTAAACCCTGAAGAAAAATCACAATAGCATTCAGGGACTTAAAATGTGTCTGTGGTGCTCAGTAGTGAATTTATAGTGACCATATTGTGCTTTACAGTAGTTGTATCTCCTATGGTATCACTATAATATAACCCTATAATATTACTGTAGGATATATGGTTATAGTAGGACACTGAATGTGCAAAATACTGGGGACACTTAGTCTTTTCATGAAGCACACTGATGAGGTGAATCCAGGTATAAAGCCATTATCCCTTATTGATTTCCCTCATTAAATCTATACCAATCACAAAGGAGGAGATGCAGACAAAGAGAGGCTGACTTTTCCTTATCTAGAAGCAGGACTTTTAAGCTTTGAGACAATAGAGATGTGGCTTGTGACTCAGTATCATAACCTAGGAAGATGCCCATAATATTTTGTATATGCAATGTGGTTTATAGTTCTTGTATGGCATTTCAATAGCATCCTCGTGCAGTTTATTATAGGATTACTGGACTGTAGTTCATTTTCATATGGGAAATCTGATTGTATCCTCCCAAAATAACTCACTTGAAATACAAAAATAATGGTAGCTGAGTCTGGAGGCTATAAAAGTAGGAAGCTCTCCGTTTTAGCACCAGGGACAGCACCAGAGACAGGACAGGACAGGACATCCTACCCTCATGCAATGTCATGCAGTTATCGTGGAGAAGACTGGAAGCTGTGCACGGTGTTTCCAATGTGACTGACTGCGTGGGGTCAGCCCCCCACCCACCACCCACCATCCTAACTATCATCACCACATCCACTCTCTTTCTTTCTTCTCCCTGTTGAACGGGAGTAAAGCGGCAGGGAGTGAGGGACGGCCCTTCGGATGCTCGGCCACGGGGGAAGCTGCTGCGGATATCCATCCGATAAACTGCCTCAAAACGGGGTCTCATCGTCGTTGCCGTTTCTCCCGCTACCCGTCCGTGTAATGTGTAAAGCTAGCGGATAGAAGATAAAAAAGACTGGTTTGGTTTCGTAACATGCGGTGCTGCACTGCTAGCAGCGCGGAAAGATCTGTTTCAAGGATGCGGATTTAAAAGACGCTATCAGTGTCACCTGGGATTTTAACCGTTAAAATTTCAAGTAGCTAAGTCGTTTGTCTCGGTAGTGAGGGAAGATATTTTTCATGTCTGGTGAAATATCCTATTTAGTGACGCGGTAGAAAAAAAAAATCGACTGCCTCCTTGCCAGAAGAGAAAAATAAGGGGTAAGCGTGATTTTTTTCCTTCCCTTTTTCATCCTCCACCACCAGTAGGCTACCCACCAATAACAACGCCAAACACAAGGCTAATGAGAGAAGCTCCTGGCTGTAATATTCAGGTGGCTGGCTGCTGTTAGCTAGCTACAGCTATTAGCTTTCTAGCCAACAGATAACGTTATTGTATCGCAGCCAGTGCATTTTTTGCAACTCTTCTGAAAGAGATCACGGCTTAAATGAGAAGATATACGAGTCTACTATGTTAGCTACCTTGGTGAAACGTGTAGCTGACTGCAATGCCTTACGTTACTTAACTAGCTATTGGGAACCATCTCTCTCTCTCCCTCTCTGTCTGTCTCTTGCCTTTGTTTGAATCGATGTCAAACGCAGCCACATTTTATCTGCGTGTACAACAAGCCTGTAGATCTTTGATGTACCATCAGCTATTAACCTAAATACCTTGTTGCCTGCCAGCCAGGTTATTACCGGCTATTTTATCAAGACTGGTCATAGTGCTGGCGTCTTGTAAGCTGCAATTTTGTTTTCGACATTGTGGGCTGTGTGGTTATGTTATGATAGGACTGAGATTTACTGCGTGCATGGCCTAGGCTGTGAGTCATAGCACGAGTGCATCAGGTAAAAGTATGTAAAGGTAGTCTTTCCAGCAAAGGATGGTTGAAAACAAAAGCTCGTTGAACAACTTGAAAAGTGTAAGCGCATCATATTCCTAACAAGCAAGTAAACATCTTATCTCCAATTTTGCCAATACTACCTTTGAAGTAATTGAGAGCTGACATTGCTGTCTCCCATCCCACGTGCAGGGCATGTTTCATGGCCCAGGGACAAGGCAATACATTGAACATGTATTGTTGTCGTTGTTAAAAAACGGATGGGCGTGTATAATAATAAAATCAACCTCTTATTCTCCATTCCTATAAATAAAGCCTTTGGAAATCCAAGGTTTTTGGCTGGCATACATGGCAACTAAACTCATCAGTTATTGTCATGATGGAGCGGAGTGGTCATTACTGATAAAGGTTTATCTTCACACACCAAAGAGGCATGGTGATCTGATGTATTTTTGTGAAAATAAGAGAAATCGGGAAAGAAGAGATGCATGGATGAGGGACACTGTAGGACAAAAATGTAGTTACAGCATTAGATTGGCTGACTGGGTGTGATGGGTTGGTCAACAGAAATCAACATTTATGGTATATAGCTGATGTCCTTATCCAGAGCAACTTCAATGGAACAAGAAGTGGTTCAATGTTTTGCTCAAGGGCATTTTGGTGGGACACATGGCTGTTGCAAGGATCAAACCTGTTACCTTTCCATTACAGGATGGTCGCTACTATCCACTAGGCCAGTGGTTTTTAATATTGGTCCTCAGAGTCCTGCTGGGTTTCATTCTACCCATCTAATCAAGGACTATTTTACACCTGGGATGCAAGGTGATTGCAATTAGCTGCAATTAACTACCTGGTAGGATAGAAAACCAGCAGTACCCTGGGTCCTGAGGACCAGGAATGGAAACCACTGCTACCAGCCCCTCAGCCCCAAATGCAATCACGTTTCATCAAGTTTTATTTCACTGCTTTTATGCCATCATCAATGAAAATCATTTGTTCACAATTAAATGAAGTCAACAAGGTAGCATGGTTAACAGCTAAGTAAATGAATTGCCACTTTCTCCCCAAATCTAGTTTGAATGAATCCATAAACAAGAAATATTACCCAGAATTAATTCAAACGTCCACAGTACCATCTGAAGTAACATCCAGCACCCCTGCTTGTTCCATTCATCCTGCAGAAAACCACCATTCATCCTCCCACTGACAAAAATAATTTCTCAAATAATTAACTGAATGAACCAGACGAATGACCAGACCAGTTGTTTTAATACATTATATATAAAACTTAATACATTATATATACAAACCTTAACCTATAATAAAATAAAAGAATGTAAAATAAAGGATTTTTTCATATGGAAATAGAATCTTTTAATTCAAGTAAAATTCCCCATAGAGAAGTCAGGCCTTCTCTCACTGAGCTTTGAATGGTGCCACCAGAGGGCGACATGGTGACTTTCCCCCCTGTTCACTGTTGTTGATATGATGCATGCAGAGCACTGGCATACATGAAGTGTAAATGTGTACCAGGCCAAGCATATTTCATAATTAACAAAATCCCATTGGAGCCGCGGCTGAAATCTGGCAGCAGAGGCCTGCTATTGTTACATGGATGTGATGAAAACACTGTTCGTGTTGGAATTACAGGAAAAATAATACCATGGATTATGCATGGTACCATTTTAAGTGCACTTAGAATAATTTATGGGCTATTGTGCAGTTCTTGTATTCATCACTCTACATTGAGGAGATCCCATCCTTATAATTCCATTGATAAAGTGAAATGTAGCACAACAGAGTACAGAATATCATACAGTGCTCACACAGAGTTGTTTCTTCTCTTTAAAGCGGGGCAGGTCAGAAACATCAACACACACACACACACACACACACACACACACACACAAAACAACAGTTGTGAGTAACCTTCCTGCAAACAGTTTCATAACTCTCAGTTAAAGGCCTGTCCTTGGCCTCTGATGAACTAATGGCACCTGCCACACGCATGAAATTAAATCTGTCCGTTTCTATCAGGAGTAATAGATATGAGGAGTAATGGATATCAGCACATTAACAACTTAAGTACCCCTGTGAACCTCCAATATGTATATATTTGGTAAAGCTGCAGAGATAAACTTCTTGTATTACTTGGTGACATCATAACACACTGGTCCCTAGATCTCTTGAAAATGAGTGCTGCCTCACTATTTTCAGCTATTCTCACCTAAACCATATATCCTATCTGGGTTATCTGTGACCTCTAGGGAAGCCACAGATATAGGATCCCAGTTGGGTGATGCGGTTGTTCCATTACCATAATTCCTCAAAGCAAGTACAAAAGGACCATGTAATCCTCCATGTTAGGGAGGTGTTTTGTAGCCTTCACGTCTATTAAAAAGTCAAGTTTATTTGTACGGTCTTAATCACTGTTACAGTCTCAAAGGGCTTCACAATGCCCACATTATGAAAACGACAAACTCCCACATTAACCTCATTAGGACAAAAATGGAAGAAACCTTTGGAAGAGCTACTCAGAGAGGGACATTATTATTTTTTTTTTACATTAGTGTAACATCATTTATTAGCAAATCAAAATGTCACTTTTTTGACCAATGCACAAAAGTTCCATACAGTGCAATCTGTCAACAAGGTGATAGCCTAATAAACTAAAGGAATTGTTTATCAAAATATTTAAAAAATTGTGCTTCAGAACTGTTCTTTTCTAACCATTACAAGAGGTTTGCATTACAACAAAGGAATGCCAGCATATTGGTCTTGACTTTGACAATGGATGCAGTGGCAACAAAATGGCTTAGTGAGTCAGTTTTCCAGTTTGAACTGCATTTTAGCTCTTTCAGGAAGAACATCAATCAAAGCAATCTGGAAAAATGTTAAACATGCTATATATCAGTGAATTAGTATTAAAACATAAGTGATTTTTGTTTGTTTGTTTATAGTTGTTGCCTCAAAAATCTCAGCCGGAGCATACCTACTCATTGTATTCATGCCCATGGGTTCAAATGCCTGTAAAGCCTCATGATGGTGAGACAATAGATCCGGACGGTAAATGGATGAGGAATGGCTGGCTTGTTGGCTCGCTGGATGGCTGGCTAGATGGACAGCATTCAACAATGGAAAGGGAATGTGAATGTGGGCCCCCCGTAGTGCTGATGCTCAAAATCCCTCCCGAACAAGCTTTTTTTCAATTCCTGCCATTCACAGATTCATTGTGCTGCAGTGAACCATATCAGTAACCCTAAGCCAGGGGTCTCACACCATGTGCCATGGAGGGCAGAGAGTGTGCTGGCTTTCGTTCCAACCAAAGCCAAACCAGGTGATTTCACTGATCAGTTCCTCCTCTCTGGTTGAAGGTGTGCTAATCACTAAAATCACCGGGTGTAGTCTTTGGAATGAAAACCTGCAGACTCTCGGCCCTCCGTGGCACGCGAGACCATTGCGCTTGTAACTGCTGCTGTTATCAGTTGTGCAGCTCTTCAGTTAACATTTCATGTTTAGGTCTGAGGAACCACAAAGTACCGTGGATAGTTTGCCATTTTCTCTCTAGCTGAATTTGTCCCAGGAGTCAAACACCTCCCACATGCTCTCCTGTCAAACTTGACACCCTGAAAACAAAGCTCTCACTCAGGTGTGCCCTGTGTTTAAGGACAGAAAATGATTGCAAAACTCTTAAAAATGCTGAAAATGTATTTTTATGCATTTTATTAAGTATCATTTTTCAGCATCAGCATTAATATTGTGTATCTCCAGAAAACCATAAACTTATTTTTGTGTAACAAATTCATTTTTCCTGAATACCAACAGTGGTCTACTAAACTGAAGCACTGGAGTGAACAATGGTGTCATCTGCATAAAATATACAATTCACATTTATTCAGTGGCACCGTGCTATTACCTAGATGGCAAATAGCCCTGCGTCTAAAATTTAAACTCTGGAAACCCTGCTTAAAATTATTCTTAATAGAGTAGAGTTGACTGGCTGATTGAGGTAGATAGAAAGAGGTATTTCAGTGCTTTAATAGCTTAACTACCTTCCAAAGAAAAACACAGTTGAAGAGTAATTTACTGTCAGTGCTACAGGCTTTAAATCACTTGGTTCTCCCAGCTTTCCATGGTAAAAATTCTTCATATCTCTGGTGGACTTTTCAGATCCCATGACTGACAAAAAAACAAACAAAAAAACCCTAGCAACCTTAAATTGCATTCTTTGACAAAACTGAGTGAAAATAAATCATTTCATTGTGTCTCTTTCCTAAAGCTTGTTGTCAAATTCGGCCCGAGTAATGGCGGAATCGATGAAGTGAGCGAGTAAACGTTTTCAACTGGTAAACTTGCTACCTACCTCTTCACTTCATTGTGGGACATGTAACCTTCAGTGGGAGAAAAAGCTGGCAAAGCGAGATGGTAACCGGCGATATTACTCCGTAGGTACATTTATTTTAGCCATTAGCCTTTATGCACGGTTTGTCCTTAAGGGCTTCCGTCGCCCAGTAGCTTTGCTGTGTGTAGTTACAAAATGTGTTGCGTTTCTGTCACCCTCTAGTGGTCAGAAAAAATCGCTTAGTGTAGCTTTAAAGCTGCTGAAAAGGTCCTGAGGTTCTGGTTCAGTATCCCCTTAATAACCCCTTAACTTGCATTGGTTAATAGGACTATAGTTGTCCTTATCCTCATCTATTGCTAAGACCTTATGATGTAGACCAGTGGTTCTCAAATCCGGTCCTCGGCATCCAGAGTACTGCTGTTTTTCTGATCTTCCAGATAGTGTTCATTCTAGCTGTCTAATCAGGGACTGGTTTAGAGCTGGGACGACCAGGGTGATGACCAACCAACCAGGGTGATGTTTTTGGAAGTAGAAGACTCTTTTAAAATACAAAAGCACTGTTCTCAGAAGTACATTGGAAGTCAAATGGAAGTCACAAAATTCAGAAATGTAATTAAATACTGTATGTATTTCAGATACATTGGGAATACTACCTAACTTTGGTAGGGTTCACCTGACTGCAGTATATCATGACCCTGAGCCCAATGTCTTATGCCGCAGGCCACAAAACTATGAAGGAGAGTGTGGGAGTATTGATTTAAAGACTGTAGAGTGTAACACTCCAGGGCGGAAGCACAAAGTGAGACAGTAATATACTCAATAGTTCATTTTTACTTAAGATCCAACACATACAACAGACAGCCACAGCTGTTCAATGGATTTTTTTGTAGGCTGTTTAGTGGAATCGATGGGCTAGAAGTAGCAATCAGCAAGCAAGCTGCACCTATAGGTGGCCAGTCCAGAATATTCTTTTACTAAGAGCTATACACACTAATAACAACACAAATATTTGTAATGAATAAGCAGAAAGACATACATCAGTTTGATGGGGAGTGTTCACTTCACAAAGGAATTTTCATGTACAGAAGTCCTAACTGTGATTACATGTTGTGCACACAGAGAGGTAGCCTATTATGTTTGCCATGTTTCTGTGTCTTTTTCTGTGCACCCATCCACCAGCATATCTTTATAACCATTAAGGATGGAGCCATGAAACAAAACCCAGAATTGGGGACCTAGGATGAAAATGAGTGAATTTATGACCTTGACCTAGATAGATAAGGTTTAGCCGATGCATCACTCTGGTTGTCATCACTGAGAAGCCACTATGAATCAAAATGGGGAGACCATTATCTGTTAGTGGTGGCAGGCATCCTCTGACTGCTTTGTTGGATTTGGTGTGCACTGTGACTGTTGACTGCCTTATTTCAAAGTCTGCTGTACGATGTTACATAAATGAACATAGATCACATAGAACAAAAAAAGGATGCAAGGATGTCCACTCACCTTTAGTAATTTGTTTTATTTATTAAGACAGTTGGAAAACAGAGAGGGAGACAGTAAGGGCAACGCAGGAGAGAAAGTCATGACCGGATTGGATCCTGTCATGATTATCTGGGCACACCTTGCAGATGAGTTACGTCAGCCTCAGATGTTGAAATTTTTCAGAAATGTCACAAGACTAAATGACATGCGTTTCACACTGTCTGACGATGGTTGGAACAGAATCTTGTCTGAATTGAACACACATCACAGCTGATGAGTCCCAAAATATACTGTTGCAAGTTTCATGCTTTACTACAACAACAGTCATAAAGCTTGCCACAGAAAAACAAGAGGCACCGCTAGCACGATCAATGCTTCATGCTCTTAATGAATGCACTCTGGTTGTGTGACTGGAAGTGTTTGTTTTATACTCAGTGCCCCTTGTGTGGCAGATTTTTCATGCAGAGGCAGACATTCTACACAGTGCGATCTATGCACCTGTGCTTCACAGGGTTACATAATGTTGCACACCCCTTCAGGAATCTGAAAGTGTAATGTCTCACTGCCCATTCAAGTCATAGACCTATGCCAAACAACTCTGACATTTGTGTGAGTTGAGCATTATTTGACCATTTATTTGGGTACTAATAAATGCAAGAATTGTTGGTATTGGACCATCTCAACTGCACGCATGAATGACAAGACATGCTGACAGGTGCCATCTAAGCACAATTTTGAACATTTGTAAAGCGTCCTGTAACCAATGGTCACAGGTTCAATCCCCGCAATAGCCTTATCTCCTGTTGAAGTGTTATTAAGCAAGACTCTGAACCCCTCTGTGCTTAGTCATTGTATGTTTTTTCTGGATAAGACTCATCTAATCACAAAGTCAGTTTTCAGATATGATGAATTTGAGACATTGTATGTGCTGGATGACAGGTCTGGTATTATAAATGGTTGTCTTGGTGTGATTCCTGCAGTGGGTGTTGTAGTGGTGCTGCTTGGGGTGGCTTTTGATTGGTTTGAGGAGTAGACTTGTAAGATGCAGTTTGTTGAATGAAGGCTCACAATCGTGCCGTGTTATCCACAAAGAAGTCAGACTGCTTCAAGCAGCGGCTCGGACATCAGGCTTGTTTTGGCTGTGATGATAGCCCGTCGTATGATGGGACAATTTGGGAAGGTTTGCTGTTCACCCCATCTTGTGCTACTAAGACAGTGCATCCAGCTGTTTACTTAAACAACAAGGTTCCTATGCAGGTTTGGAAATGTATTGAAAATGTATGTACCATGTAACTGTGACTTGTCACATGTCATCCCTCCCTCTCTATCTCAAACTTTCTTGTCTCTCTCTCTATTGTCAACTATCGAATAAAATAGTGGTTCTCACGTGTTTTTAGTATTAATGTTGTTTTGTAGTGTATATTTTTGGATGGCACATCACTTTGGTGTGGATGTCTGCCTGCTGTTACTTTCCCTGATAATTTGCTTGTGTCATCTGCCAAGTCATTGCTTTCAGTATTAGGCAGCAGGGTAATGTCACGCATTGTCTGCAGTTTGTGATACATGCCGGTCCATTAAAGATCAGTTATTGTGCATTTTTCACCTTTCTTGACACAAAGCAACAATGTTGGGGCAGGGGGAGGTGCGGGGGCAAACAGACTGGGTGAGAACAGTTTGGGATGAAAATGGTGACGGTGGTTTTTTTACATATCAAAATGGCTAGGGGGCTTTATTAGTTTTAAATGTGGTGCTCAGCTTCCATATCCATGTCCTTATAGTACAGCTTTCATGAGAAAATATGTGAACAGTTTGCAGGGTGTGATGTAGCCTAGTCTGTATTGTCCATGAAGTGGTGAAGCTTCTTGAAATGTTATACGCTGCTTGTTGTTCTTGTGATATTTTCCATCAAGTTACATTCCATAGACATCACATTATTGCTCAGCATAGAGCCTCGAAGAAAATGGAAGATTTTGCCAACTGGATGTGCTCAAATTCTTGAAATTCACCAAGGGTTTTTCAAAAATAGGTATACAATTTTTGATAATAATAATAATGAAAATCAAAGCTGTATACTTTTAGTCATTTTTAACTTCATTAGTCATTTTAACAAAACAATTAAATTTAGGCATTTGCCTAGTAGCCTAATACTACAAATAGCCTACTTTCTAGAATGTTAATACCAGGAGTAGTAAGACTTCAGTCCTCACTTGCATAGCCTAAATGTTCAAATTGTTTCCCATCATTTACTTATTGTTGCATTCACTCTGCGACGCTGTCACCCATCGTCTTGCATAGTCCTTTGTCTGCATTGATTTCATGTATTTAAAAATGTACCTGCTTTTGAAACATCCTGTATACTACATAAAGGGCACAAGATGGTACACATGAGATAGACCTCCTACTTTTGCTTTGGTGAATTCAGTAATTTAGCAATTTTGTAATTTACACAATAGCACGTTGAGCACACAAGTTAATACTTTGTTACTGCAAAACACATTTTCTCCCACAGAACGCCACCCCCATGCTCCATATACAGTCACTTATCTGTATAGTCAAAGATAGAAAACATCATAGGCTACCCAAACTTTGCTATAATGATGTGCAGCATCATTTAGATCAAGTTGTGCTGACATCAGTCCATGTGTCAGTCACCTAGGTTGTCACACACACACACACACACACAGAGGAACAGGCCACTGCAAGTGAGCCTACTTTGGGTCCATGGGGAGAGAAAGAGTTCAGGATGTGACCTAGGCATGCTGACAATGCTCACACATGGTTGGTTTTTGCCTGTTTTAGAATGACAGCAACCAATCCACAGTAGATTAGCCTCATCTGCATGAATATTTCATCCACTCATGTTTTTAATTTGGTCACAAGTCCCTCAAATTGGATTTCTTGCAGCCCCGGAGATTGATGCCGCTTCCCTGAGTTCCCTAGCCAACCCTACTTCAAAGCACAGGCTAAGCTCAGGACTCATTCAGCAACAGAAGCAGGGCATGAGCTGCAGCCAGTATAATTTTTGCCTTTCCTTGTCCAGGCTTTGCCAATTTTGAATCTGAAAGTGGTTCTTATAAATAGGCTAATGCAACGATTGGGCCAAAATTGCTACAGTGGGAAGAAGGCAGTGCAGATGCAGTAGATGTTTATTATCTTAACTTCCCTTTTAAACAGCGTTGCATCCTTTTGACTTTCTGAGATGCATAATATTCAGACCAGTAGGATTATTATAGAATATTCTTCAAGTTACATGGCCGGCTAACGTTTCCAAAATTATTTATATACACAGTGCGCTTCCGCTTACATTCACAGTTTCAGGGAGTTCTTAAGGAAAATACTTAGGGTTAGATTTCAGCTTTGAAACTTGCTATTCCTACAGATAGTTCAGTCTATTTTAGAGAATATTCACTAATGTCTCCCATTGACAGAGATAAGAGAATGGAGCTTGTCTCACTGCCTAATAATTCAAAAAGATTGAAAATGTGACACTGACACTATCCACGATGATTTTTCTGGTCATAGGTGTGCATTTTCTAGTGAAATGAAATGATGGTATTCATATAACATGAAGCTCATTTGGATGTGAACATTAAGACTGATATTGTCTACAAAGTCATGTACAATGCTTCCATTGAACATGGAGCAGCTCCAGGCTATACATTAGTATGATATCAGATAAAATCCTGGTTGTCTGGTTCCTAGATTCATGAGAGAGTTGTTCATGATTACAAATATTGATTATATTGTCCAAGATCACAGGAACATGTATGAATTCTTGAATTTAATGGTGTTCCCCTTTATAATAAGTAAATGATATTACTATAAGTAAATTAACCACAAATAGTTTTTCTCCACTGATTTGTATTTACATATGTAATTGAAGGATGAATATGACTAATATGAATGAATAATAATTGAATAATAATTGTAGACATTTTTCATTACTAGAATGGGATAATTAATTCAGATTATTCTATATTTATTTGGAATTAAGTTAATTTTGTAGAAACAATGTTTTTCATTTAAAAATAAGACCCTAGAAATTAAATAATCCTTATTTGAGTAAACCATTTATCATTTGACATATTGAACATATACCGAGCTGGTGCCTAAAACCGAAGTCCACACCGTGTGTGTGTCTGCGTGTGGAGGGCATGCTGGCCGCTTGAGTGTTTGATGAATGTGATGCTACAGGTCAACAATGGGCTGCTGCTGGCCTATTCAGCAGGGCATTCAGGCCTGGATCAGCAGCCTGCGGAGGGGCCTCTGATGCATATGTGTCTCTGGCTGCCTCATCTCTGCAAACAGGAAAGGCTCGGACTGCTGGCCCCAACTCTCTGCTGACTCCTCCATTGTATGGGGCCAGTTTGGCGGGACAGGCTTTGTGTGCCGCTTTTTGGGATCTGACTGCCCACCCCCCAGGCTCATCTGAGTATAACAGGCAAGCTGACTTGGAGCAACACGGAGGTGTGCCACCCCCAAACTCACTGAGAGGGTGTCAGTTGGTGTGAAGTGAGTGGAGGTTCTTGGCTGCATTACAGTGATGGAGAAATATGACGCTTACACTTCAGTAGCATATTTTAAAAACGAATAGAGCGGAGACAAAGCACAAATTCACCCTAAATTGGAAAAACTCAAATGAAACACAAGAAACACATACATGCACTATATATATAGTAGTACAGAAATACTCATACAGTACAAACAGAACAAATGTAATTAAGTTACTTTCTAGCCCAATTTTCCGCTGTTGATGTTCCTGATAAGCAGAACAATATAATTATGCGGTCAGCAGGGTGTGTCGTTTAGGTTTGTTATATTCTTTTCACTCTGCCTTCCATTTGTAAAAAGGAGAAAGATGAGCTTATTTTTGTGATGGGTTGGGGTGGGCGGTGCATGTCTAGGCTCATGGCTCCTTTGTTGGTGTTGCAGGGAGGTGTGTGTGTTTGTGTGAGTGTCCCATTCCCCTGGTGCAGGTTGGCCGTGTGGCTGACTAACGTGCACAGGCCTAATTCCCTGCGGGCGGCTGATTGTGCTGGGCTCTATTTCTCCCTCTCCCTGATTAACTGGTGCAGTGAAAAACAGACCAGCTGGGCAAGAGGAAAGCAGCTCTGGGAGGGGAGGAGGGGTGAGGGACAGGAGGCTAGACGGAGAGAGGTGGTGGCGCTGCCCCTCATGCTGCTGGCTCTGCCCTGCTTTCTGAGCTGCTGTCACTCCCCTGCGAGCGATAGCCTGATGTGTGTCTGCCCGGTCAAAGGCGAGGGTTTAGCTCCGAGGCATTCCTCGATGCCCCACTTTCACCCTCGCCTTTTTGAAAAGAGCTATTCTTCTGAACCGTCGCACTTATATGCCCCGCTTTCCATTTTGAGTTTGGAGAAAGCATACAGCTGCCATGTTTTGAAAAGGTTAGTGTTCATATAGGCCATGCTTTGTTACCCACCTTGAGGATATTCACCAGTCCTCTGTCTCAGCAGTGCCCCATTGCCTAGTTATGGCCATGATAGGCAGGCTGATTGTAACAGCAGTCATTTCTTTGTGTGTTAGTTTTTGTTTGTTTTCCTTGATTGCTCTGGTAAAGGGTCAGGGGACAATTATTCAGTGACATATTAACATATGAAGGACACATTTGGGAAATCATCCATTAGGCCTATGTGGGGTTTTTTGTTATGTGAGTGTGGATCAGGTCATAATGGGGTTTTCTTTCATAGAACCACTATCATGGCTCCTGACATGATTTGTGCACAAAGAAGGGGGTGAGCGAGGCCACATCAGGCTTATCTATCTGTCTTCATCACAGCATTGGCCCGGGACAGGGGTACACAAATCTTCCAGTGTATACATTGCTGTTTCTCATTGTTGAAAATGAGTGTGGTTGGATGGTCTTTGTGTTAATGGGATTGGTCAGTGGTTGGTTGGGCATGGAAAGTATGTGTATGCATTTGCACAGGCCTAAATGACAGCACTTGTGTGATATTTTTTTTCTATTATGAGCTATACTGTTGAAAGTTGCATACTGACTTGGGGGCAGAAATATTTTTTGTCTTCAGAGGGTTTATGTATTAAAAATATTGGGCTAGAAGGCCCCTTTTTGCTTCCTTGTACTTCCTCCTTCCTTATAGTTCCTGAGGAGTTATTTTCTTTCTCCGAGTCCATTTTGTTTCTTTCTGGACTGTATCGACTAGTGTGGAGGCTTTTGCACATCACTCAGGCTAGCATGAGTGTAGGTGGTGACTGGACCCATATTGTGTGTTGATATATTGTTACATGTTGTGTGGGTGTGTTTGTATGTGTGTCTGTTAGAAGCACAGTCTCTGTGTGTGTGTGTGTGTGTGTGTGTGTCGGGGGCAGGGGGCGGTGGGGGTGGGATAGGGCAGCTTACAGTAGCTTGCGTGTGTGTTTGTGTGCCACAGTGTGCTGTGTGTGGGAGGATGAGTACAGTAGGCTGTATCATAGTAGGTCAGGGGATTGTTTGTCTGATCCATTGAGGACCGATTAGAGCAAACACTGAGCCGCGCCTCTTCCTACTCACAACGAGGAGAGGATTGCCCTCCATTTGCCACTGCTAGACTCCCGTCACCTCACTGGCCCCACCCCACCCTCACCCCACCCTGCTCCACATCCACAGAGAGACTGTCATGGTCTCCATGGCCACCGGGCCTGTCCTGGATAGCTGTGTCCTCTTGGTGGCTCTTGGCTCCACGCAGTGAGGTTTTGGTTACATGAGCTGCATCGATACCTCACCGCTTGGCTCTGTGTCAGCAGCACCACACCACAATCTGTCGCACGGTGTAGGCCTAATCTGTTTTTGTGAAGGAATTGCCCATAACTCGACATGATGATGTTGAGGAGGGCATGAACTATTAAGGCTGAGAGATATTGCAATTGTGTGCTTATGGACTGATTGATTTATTTGACTGATTACTCATTAAAGAGACATTTGGAATTATATCTCCAACCTGGAACTGAGGAGCTGAAGAATAAACCGGCTATACACACACACACACACACACACACTGGCTCCAAGGCCCTGGCCAGCTCCTGGGGGGCCAGTAAGTGGGGAGGTAACGGTTCTGGGGGCAGTGTGGAGGCGTTGTTGGACCTTCTGCCTTAATCTCTGTATTTAGTTTCTATTCCCAGCCACTTCTTAATCTGCTACTAATGGGATTTGCCTGGCTTTTGTTTTATTTTGTTGTGTGTGACTTGCAGGACTTGACAATAGTAAGGTGTACATGTTCTGGCAGGTAGTCTGGCATTGATTTCTAGGTTTGATTTAGAAGATGCAATGACTTCTAATGAGATGGCTGGTCTGAGGAGGTCCTGGTAGACACATTACAGACAGCTTTACACTCAGCCTCATAAATCTCTGTCAACAGCCATTCTTGTCTTTATCAATCACACCTCAAGGAAAAGACGAGAGTGCATGAATGGATAACCTCATTAATGTGTAATGTTTTGCTTAGCTGGCCTAGTTAATCTCTTCTAGAGCACCATCTCGTTTGTTCCCTGGAATCCCTTCCTCTCCTCTTATCACTCTAGCACAACATGTCCGATATAGGCTAAACTCTCCATCGTCCCTGGCATCCACCCTCTTACCTGTTAAGATACAAGGACTGGTACGTTTGCACTCTTAAAGTTAAAGCTAAAACTATGAGTTGAAAACACTGAAACTAAAATTTAAGTACAGATTCTGTACAGTCCCACGGCAAATGTATGTATTAATAATATCGTACATTTCCATATCCTTTTAATGTCTTTTTTATGTTTATGTTTATTTATTGTATTCATTATTTATGGTGGACCTAAATAATTATCACTTTATTTGAATTTGATCTCAGCTCTGGCTCCCCAGATCATCAGCTGCCTTCATCTCTTCTATGGAGAATACAGTAATGTTATGCTACTTGGCTTGCTAGTTAACATTAGCAACTGAGCCATTAGCAGACATAGCTTATAAGATATTACATACTTACGCACTGCTTATATAACAGTGTGCTGGGTGTTCTGGTGGCTCAGTGGTCTAAGGCGCGTACCATGGAAATGTGATGTCCTGGGTTCAAAGCCGGCTCAGGACCTTTGTCGCATGTCGTCCCCCTCTCTCTCCCCCATCCCGCCTGTCTTTCTCTACTTTGATCTGTCCAATGAAGTTGAAAATGCCAAAAAGAAAAAATCTTAAAAAAGGCATTGAGGAGTGAAGGATGTTAACCTCTGATTGATCTGACTTTGGCTCTTGAAGACCATGGACTGTGTCATGGTAAAAACTAATGGAAATCATAAAACTGTGATGAAACACACTGCCATTATGATACAAATCAGTTTCAACATTTGTGCATTTGCAGAAAGCTTACTGGTGGATGGGTGACTAATGGAGATGCTAGGCTGTAATGGACGTATAGGCCTACTAGATTACTGCAGTCCCCTGCAGAGCTAGGTAGAGCGGACAGGAGGCCGCCTGTCACTGTGAGCCTGACAAAGGGCAGGAGTAGCAGTCCTCAGCCATGTTTGACCTAGAAATATCTCCTGTAGCACCCCAACCTTTCTCTAGCACCACCCTTTCTCTACCACCACCGTCTCCACATCCTGGCTCACTACTAGACTCAGCCACAGCAGCCAGACACAACAACAGATAAACAAACAGGTCTTAGCAAACTGACAACTGAACCTAGTCCATTAATCTGGTCAATGCTCTTAAACAAATGGCCCCAGCTAGTTAATGGGTCTCTCAGTTGGCGGGGGGTTTAATCTCAATGCACATCCCCCATTACGAGTCGGTGTGTAATACTTAAAGACAGGGTCTGTCTGGTCATATGCAGTCAGTCTCGCAAGTACTTAAACATTGAAGTGACATTGGCTCATATTGCTGATAACTAAATGCATCAGTATTTCTGATAACAGGTGTATATATAAGGAGAATAGACTATCTGCTATTCATGTTTGGGATATTCTTACTTGCATGTAAAAAAAAAAAAAAAAGTATCAATTATGTAGGCATTCTCCAAGTATTGGGTTTACACTATTATTATTTTTCTAATGAAGTTTTGGACCTATCATCATTTCCAGAATATTGACATCTTCCTTTAACACTAGAATATGCAAATGTTTGACTTTAAAATAATAAATAAATAGGATATCTTCTACATTACCAGTCTGTGTCTGTCTGTGGTCCTGTTTGTACATGCCTAAATTGGCTTTTCAATGATGTTCAGGATGAGTTTGGGTGTATACCATTTATTGTGGCTGAGTGTTATATGGGTGCGGCCAGTGGTGAGCTGGGTTTTGACTATCAGGCACAGGGAAGTCATAGCAACAACAGAAGTGGTGGAAAGCAGTAACGAATGAAAAACCAGCAAAGATGTCGACATTGCTTTTTTAAAAAAATGCAGATTGCCTGCATTCACCGTTGCTTCCTCAACGCCTGTTGTGGGCTTTACGGAGGCTGGTTATCTCAGCCTCAGGCTGGAAGCCTTTTCAAGGTAGACAGCTCATCAAGATGAGTGACAAGTGTTGGGGCGTGAACTTGACCAAATGAGGGGGAGGAGGGTGGGACTAACAATACACTTCCTGCCTCAAGGAGAAAACTTGCATGTTGTAGCTTTAAGATTCTCTGCTAAGACCCAAATGCAGCCTCTTGAATCACACTGCATCTCTGTAAGATGTCAGCTTTATGATGGACTCCTTGAGTTTTGAGTATTTTGTTGCAGTGTGGATGGGAGACTGACTCAGTGTCCAGGCCCTTGGGTAATATACCAGTCAATAAACTTCCCTCCCACCACCATTGCCTCAGAGTGTAGAATTTCCTCTGTGGAGACATTTTGATCATGCACGCATCAAGATGTCTGATTAAACTTGAAATTTGAGGGCAGGACTGTCTCCTAGCAAGCTAGCGTCACCATTGGCTTTGGGTTTATCGATAATATGAAACTCTATATAATATTGGTATAGAATTACTTTCACATAACAGACCATATTGTGGCATCAGGAAAGCAGCATCAAAGACAGTAGGCATGGGTGAATGGGTGAATGAAAGTACAAAAACAAAACTGAGGGATTAATGGGGCTGAGTCCAAGCAACCAGGGCCCATGGTGAAGTTTTTAGCTGGTACACCACCCTAAGGCCTGGACATTGAGTCAGGATGCATTTTGACCTTCGCAGATTGTCCTAAAGGAGTATGTCAAATTTGATCATGTTGATGGGTAACAAACTTCACATGTTATGTAAGGAGTATCTGACCCAGAGTTTATCTGACTTTCATGACTTTTTTGTGAGATTTTTTTAAAACAATTTTAATTTGAGTGAAAATAAAAATACCCCAGTCTTGAAATTTACCTGATATACATCATCTGATCAGAAATACAAATCTTATGAGCTTACATCATGTACCATTTTCCCTGACTCCTAACCCTAAGGCATTACTAACCACTGACCACTAGCTGTTGTTGGAGATTGTCAGAGGATAGAGGGCAAAGGTCATGTGTTGCAAGCCCTTGCTCTCAGGACTCATGATGTCCTGTAGCCTGCCCACCACTGTTGTCTTCTTCCCTTCTCTGTGATGGTTTGTCTCTGACAGTGCCATTGTACACAATCAGAGACAGTACAATACTGGGATAGTTATTAGGCATGATATCAAAGTGTATCTCTGGCATTATTTGGCATTCCCATATTTAGATGGATACCTAGACATTTTTAGTTGGTTATTTTACTTCACCAGACACTTCGTTAGCTATGTTTCCATCCTGTCAAGCTAATTTTAAGCAAAATTTTGGTATGTTGCAAAAAAACAAAATGAGAATTGGGTGCGTTTCCATCAGCTGGGTTGAAGCAAATAAGTCGGCTTCTTGAATGTAGAACTGTATCAGAAAATACCCTTTAAAAAAAAAATGGAACAACTCTATCAAGAATTGATTAGTAGATTATACTCTTCTTTCATGTCAGCTGATGTTGGCCATATTTCATGCTGTCTGAGTGCAAAAACAAAGAATTGCTTTTTCCAGTATACTAATGCACCAACTAATGGCTACAAACATGGCCTTTCACAATATTCAAAGCCACTTTTGTTGTGTTGCGCCATTAGATTGAACCAGGCTGATAATCGGACTGATAATGCCAAGCCTATCCCACAATTATTTGGCAAATTTCAATAGCTGTTTATCACGTAGGCTAATTTCCTGAGCAGCAAACATCTTTCCCGCCTCAACCAAGCACTAAAAACTTCTTTGCCTCTTTGAGGAAATTTTATCAAAATTTGCCATTTCCATTCAGCCTTCCTAATTCCATACATCATTATTTGCATAACAATAGTTAATGCAAAGTGTATTTTAAATTTTACATTTGTCTTTCACTTCACCTACCTTGTCAGCATTATGAGTGTTCCTCTTTTTAATTAAGGGTCACTTCTAACTGCAGTCTAACTAGTCATGGCCATGGTGTACCATGATTTGGCTATAACTCTTGTTTTCAGGAATAATTGGAAGTAGACTGTGCATCAGGCCAGGTGTCCTTTTGCACACATTACAGAAAAGAACTGGCATCAGAGTAGCATTATGCAGCATGAAGTTGTGTGTGTGTGTGTGTGTGTGTGTGTGTGTGTGTGTGTGTGTGTGTTGTCTTGTGCTTGCTAGCTTGCTTATTAGAATTGTGTCCTGCTGTCTTTGATAAAGCAGTTTCTCCTGGATGTGTCCTTCAAACAGATTCCATCGGTCATTCAAGCTTGTGCTCATGTCATCATTTTGTGTGTGGGTGGGTGTATATTAAGTTTTGCACATGTGTGAGTCAAGATCTAATCAATGTGGGCTGAGGCTGTCTCTGCCGTCCGCACTCAGGTTGAAATGAGATTACTGGAGTCGCTTTGGCTTGCAGGAGCAGTCAGTTATATTGAAATTATTGGTTAGCTAAGTAAACTGCTTCATGACAGTTACTCAACTTATCTCAAAGTTATCATGTCATTTTCACACACTGTGCCACTTGTACTGTCCAAGCTGCTATTTGCATGGGCCAGTCATTTGACTTTGAGCATATCAAACTAGAGCGCAGTTAGTGTGAGGCTGCTTCCAAATGAGAATGTGGGTGAAGTATTATAGGGTGTAGCAGCGTCTGGCCCCTGATGAGGACAGATAGATGTTCAGTTCCTGAACTGAAATCATCCGAATATTAGCCCACGAGGATTTCAAGTGGTCAGTCGCGCAAAGCTTTTGGTATTATGCAATGTTCTCCTCTTTTCCTCCATTTGCTGACTTTGGGTGCTTGTGTCTCTTTGTGTTTGGATTCTAGGTTGAATGTGTTTTCCCCTAGCCCGGACACCATGAGCACCATCTCGCCGACCGACTTTGACAGCTTGGAGATCCAGCAGCAGTACAATGACATCAACAACCGCTGGGACCTGGCGGCAGAGACTGACTGGGACAATGAGAACAGTTCAGCACGCCTCTTCGAGCGCTCGCGCATCAAAGCTCTGGCAGGTACGGTAGACTCCAGACCTCAATGCTCTGTGTGTGATTGTGTGGTGTCGATATGCTATATAGTATTATAAAAGAAGGAGGAGAAGATGATGCTATCACAGCTCATCAGAATTGTGGACAAGAAGATCTAATGCATTCACATTACAAGTTTGTAACACTGCGCCTGCAAGAGACTGAATGACTGCATTCCCAATCTCACTCTGGATGTGTTGTAGCTATAAGGCACTAGCAGTCCCCCCCAGTTAGCTGAGGGCCTGCATCATTCCTTGATGTCAGGCTAATCTTGAAAATGTAAAATTTCCCCTGTCTTAACTAGATGTAGCCTTCTCTCCTCATGCACGTAGCACTCTACCCTCCTGACTACCCCCAAAAAAACCTAACCTGTTACCTCAGCAATCTTTAATTGGGTAGTGCCATTTTTGGTTGGTTTAAAATATGTTTCCATTTTACCTGAGAAGAAGCATTTCACACAAATATTCGTCTGACTGTTTGTCTTTTGGTTCATTCAAACAGCTTCTTGAATAAAAATTAATCTTATTAAATGTTCAGGCCATGAACTAATATGCTGTACCAGACCAAATTTTTTTCCCTCCCACTTCGATGCCCCAAGTTATGCAGGGTCACATGAAAAGTTGGGTTTCTCTGTTTCTATTTTGTTCAATAGGAATACTAGTTTGGGGGTGCAACACTGATTAAGAGACCCTTTTGTAACCATAGGAATAGCGGCGGGAAGGCTGTACTTCTTGGCTTGTCTAGTGGCTCAGCGCCAAAGTGAAAGAGTCATCTATATATTCCACACTAAAATAAGGAGCCCAGGTCAGAGTCCATCCTGCAAATCACATTGAAATCCACTTACATGAAAGAGTATATCATAAGAAGATAGAAGATTAATTAATTTTGAGTTTAAATCTATTTATTTACAGTTTATAATGAACATAATAAATATCTCTGTGCAGCACTTTCCATAACAGTTACAACAAGTAACAACAAGCTGTAAAATAAAAGATACAAAACCATCTAATTAACAAACCATTGGCTGTAATTGAGGGATGACTTGCACTGCTGGCTCCATTTAGTCCTGCTGAGCTGAACAGAATGATGTGAATGATGTTATTATTATAACTCAGATAATAATACTATCAAAAGTCTTAAAAGTACATTATCAAATCAAAGCCAGAAAAACAACTGATATTGCTGCCCTGTAAAAGCCTACTCAGCATAATTCAGAAATCATATTGGACTCCATCAAATAAATTAACATTACTGTTATAGCATAAGGAGAGCAATAATACTTTACCAGTCAAATGCAAATTTGTAAAAATGTGCTTAGTTGAATATTAAAAGAAGATGAGTTTGCAGAGTTTGCAAAGTTTACAGGCCCTCATTGCAAATGTTAGATTGTGTTTTGTGAATCTTTGGAACAGCCATAGGAGCTTTGTCTGTAGATTGAAGACTGTGATACTGTACATCAGGAGTTAAAAGCTCTGAAATATAGACACGGTGGAGCAATTCAGTGCTTTGAAGCTATCCAATAAAATGTTGAAATTGTAAATTTGTCCCCTATGTATGCTCGGCTGAAACTGTAGGGACTGGACTCAAGAGCTGCCGTTTGACTTTTTTCAATATTCAAGCAAATACATGGTCAAGCAAATATACAGAAAGAGAAGCTGTCTGCACTTTTGCTTCACATAAATATTCCAGATTCTACATATCTGGTTATAATCTGGTTTGGTACGCATTTGGCAATTACATAACCAGATGATGCCTTTTTTGCTTTACACCATGTCACATTTTATCAGTCTCAGTCTTTGGTGTCCCACTGTGGCAGGCATTAATGGTGACACTTAATCACATCACAGCCCAGATGGATCACCAAGGTGAATAGTAAATTCTTCTCTTTAAATGGATATGGCCTTCAAGGGATCTCTAAGAGCAAATATTAATCACTATGTAGACATGAATCCACTGTAAATACAGCACTAGCCATAAAAGCAGCTTTTTTAGTAGGCCACATAATTCAACATAATTATATCCAAGCAACAGGACTTTGAGAAACAGATCTGACATGTAGAGACAAAATTACAAAAGACATATAAAAACATGTCTGAAAATCTAATTAGGCTCAGTACACTGAAGTACGAGCTTAATTCTTTTCTGTCCCAAAAGGCAGAATACTCTTTCTTTTTTTTAGGGCAAGACAGAAATACTTTGAGAAGGAGGACAAAGCCAGGGAGCTGTGTAGTCGATCCACCAAAGAGCAATAAGCAGTGATGGAATGGGGTGGAGAGAGTGTAGATTTTGTGCTGAAACTTTCTCCATCAATGTGACAGGTGTTTGAAGACAAAACAACCATTAAAAATTCAAAATGTCAGTGTATTCCCTCAAGCCCGTCTGTATAGCTGACTATGCTTTCAAACAAGAAACTGTTCGGATAGTTCTGCTTGTTATTCTTCAAATGTTTTCTTGTCCAGTTGGCTTACACTAACATTGCTAAGAAATCCTACCAACCAAGCAATTCACAAAACTCCTGGTTCCTTACACCTTGGTTTTTTGGGATCACTACACTTTATTGATATTACACTTGACAGCTGTTCTGGAGAGGAAACGATGTCCATGCCAGGACTGGACAATGAGAGCAGCAGCATTATCTCCTGTTAGCAGCTCTTGTTAAGGCTAATGCTCTCCTCCTGGATTCAGGTTGCAGGAATAAACATTCATTTGTTTAAGTTCTTATTTGATTCTATCTATTCAAGGAACTTCACAGAGATGGAGTTTTTGAATTCGTAACTTAGAGAAGGAGCTACTGCTAGTTAATGTAGCTGCTGGCTGTGAAGCTGGCTGCATACAGCTGACTCATCATTGACAAGTAATACTACAGCTTGCAGAAATATGACCTTGATCTTGAGTTGTGTCATTGCTTATTTAACATAACTTTTTTATGAATTTGTTATGAAAATAATAGCAGACAGAAAATAATTGCAGCCAGCAAATGGTTAGCCCGTAGTTAATCAAATCACTAGCTTTGACAAAACCAGAGTTGTACAGTACATACCTGCATCCCAAACTGAGGATATAGTCACTCATAGTTTTATGACTTGCACTGTTCCACCTCTTTTTGATACAAGGAGCGTTCCTTTTGCACATGCCTCACAGACCGTCTTTAACTGCAGTAAACCTTTCAGCTACTCTTGGCTATTTCTGGCCATCAGTGCTTCTTTAATGCTTTTCTTTTTTTCTTTTTTTTTTAGTACAGACATGCACTCCAAGGCCAGTTTTGACTGTCTGCATTTTAGTATCTTCCCTCATTAGCAATTAGACCCAGGACGTGTTGGCTTATGAACTTGAAATGAAGCTTAACAATTTGAAATGAAGCTTAACACAGTCTAGTCGTATGAAGACCTCTAGACCACTAGGTCTGACGATCTTGAAAGTGGATCATAGTGCAACACTGTCTGGCCACCCTGTCCAGTAGGAGGCTCCAAATGAGGCAGACCTAGTGAAAATCCTGATGGTGCTATCAGCTACTGTATTACATCCTATGTGTTTTTTTTTTTTTACTAGTTTCTAGCTTCCTGGCCTCACACTACAGAGAAAGTCCCCAGTGTGTCTCTAGTCAAAACAAGTTGTAGTATCATGAAGGACCCAGCAGGGGGAAGCAACAGGCAGGCCAGCATCAAGGCTATTGTTCTATTGCTTTCTGTCGCTCTCTCTCAAACACACACACACACACATTCACACCTAAAACCACAGACTCTGACTATCTCTCTGCACCGCTGCAGTCAACGTATCTGAAATCTTCGCCTCATTTCACTTCCAAATGCAACCAGACTCATTTCCTCATGGCAGCAGCACACACTTTAGGTCTTGCCTGTGCTCTAGTAGCATATGCCTTAATATATTACACTTCACTTGTAACAAATAATATGTGTGTGTGTGTGTGTGTGTGTGTGTGTGTGTGTGTGTGTTGGTGCACCGCTGTGAATGCCAGTGATACCATCTCCATTTGACAAGCATGGGCTTGATGTGCACATTCTTTGACATGCTGTAGCAGTTATTTCCCCCCAGGCCCAGCCCCTACCCACCTCCTTTTGCTACTTATCCCCAAATGTCAAGACCTTCTACATTTCTACAAGCTGCTTCTCACTTACTCTTTTTCTCTCTCAAGCTTTCTCTCCTACTTTCTCTTCAAATATGAATGCCACATTTCCCGGTTCACATCTCTCTGACGCTTTCCATGTTCCAATCTATTAGTATCCTTTTACTCTTGATGGGATAGCAATGGCTGCCACTTGTTTCATAGTGGAAAGCTGTGCTAAGATCAACTTAATTTACATAAATAACCACACAGTTATCTACTCTCCTCTACTGGCAAGGCTGACTGAGCAAATTTGCTTTTTTTTTTTTTTTTTTCACCAACGCCCTGCTTCACACTTACACAGTTACACATATACACATGTGGAAGCTGCCCAGCACAGTAGGAAAGAGTAAGGCTTGTACACTTGGAAAACCATACTGTTTCAATCTGCTATGGGTTGTTTTCAGGTCAAAATAAACACAAAATAGATACATTGTGTCGCCGTCCCCATATAGGCCTATAAGAAAAAATCATGCATATCACCTGATAGGTGAGGCAGAATCAGATGGATAACAAGATTAACACATCTGACACTGGTACTTAGGCCTAAATAAACTGTTCACAATGGCTAAACATCTCATGGATTTGAAGAATTTCAAGCTTAATAAGGTTAAAAAAAAAAAAAGCATACAATATATGTAATTAAGCAAAAATGCAGAAGCATGAATAATAATATAATATAAACCTATTGAAAAATGCCTTTGTTTATTATCCTGTTTGAGGCTTTCTGGAGTATTTTTACAAAGAGTTTAGCCACAGAAATGCAACAGTAAGTCCATATCACCTCATCTCCTGCTGGGGCAGTTTAATGTGCTAAATACCCATGTATCTTAAGGAGTTCATTGTCTGCTGTGACCCCATAAAATGCAAAGCCACTTTAATACGTTGGTCTTGGGTATAAATGGCGTGTCTGAGCTCAGCTGTCCTCACCTTGATGTGTATTTACCAGTCATACTAAGCTGCCAAGTACTCTTCTACAGTTGGGCACATTTGGCCACTGAAATACTGTGAGTAAGACTGGGAGTGATCCTGCCTCTCTTGAGAGAAATCAACCCCACCTGCTCCATGGGGAATCCCCCTTGGATCAGATGTGTGGTGCCAGGGTTTGGGATATGTTCCCGCATCTCGCCCTCCCCTGGGTCTTGGGAGGAGTCGTGTTGTGGGATGGTTGAGATTTCCTACATGCTCAGCAATAGATCTCTTCTCTCCCTCTGGCACTGCTTACTCCCCCAGCATCTCCCATCATTTCCTCCTTCTCATCTGTGTCCATTCACCACACCAGACCAGACCATCATTAATTATCATTAATTCCAGCGTGCTTCATTCAGAGGCTTCTCCCAAATCTCTCCTTGCAGACGTTTTTTTCTCTCTTTCTTTTCATATTTCACAAGATCCAGAAAATAGTTGTTGATCCTATCCTATATGTTTTATTATCAGTCTAACAAAAAGACAGATGGTTTCTATAGGGAGGAGACCTCCTTAGCATAATGTGTTAGTGCACATATGCCCCCAGGCACACATACGTGCAAACACACACACAAACCTGCCATCCTAAACTGTCTCTCATGTTAATTGGGATGTTTGATATACGGTTATTGCTGCGGTTCATTGGTACTCTGCTCTCCTTTCATCACTGCCTGTGACCATAGCGGAGCTTCTGTTCCCCCAGCGAAAGATGTGCTCTTTGAATCTCATTAGTCCAATCCCCCTCCATGAAGACCTGGTCACTGAAGGCCCTGGGCAGTTGGTCTGCTAATGAGACCCATCCAGATGCTCCCCGCTCATCAGGACAAACAGAGATCAAAAAACCAACAGACCTGTTAACCACTGCCCCCTGGTCAGGCCAGAGGGTATCCTCTTGTAAGAAAGGCTACTATAACCTTAGTGCCCTCTGTGTTTACAGCCTTGTACCGTTCTTGCACACTCTGGTAACTTTGCCTATAGTTACGTTCTTTGCGGGGGGGATGTATTCAGTTAGCAGGCGCAAGAGAGAGGAAACCTTCTTCCAGCCTTGAAGAGACAGAGTTCTTTCAGTCTCAACAAATACAAATATTTTTCCCTTTTCTTTTAATACTGTAGCTGCTGCTGACAATAATTTCAGTTTACTCAGGTCAAAACTGAGTAAATAGAGCAGCATACTGCTTTATTAATGTTGTTGCAGTATGGAGCACAGCTGTGAGAGTCATGCACACAAACTTGTGTGGTTCAGTCTTGATACTCTGGAGCTTGTGCAAAAAGGCTGTAATCACTGTTGCTATGATGTGATGTTCCTTTGTTTTGTGAGGAAAATAACCATTTTGCAACTTTCAAATCCCAACACAACTCAAAATATAGGTCCATTTCGCTCCAGTGTTTGCAAACAATCACTTAATTTGACAGTGGAAAAAAATCTAGCACATAAAACATAAACAAAGCCAGTAAGTGGGATGGTGGTGCCTCAACAAGGGATGCCATACTACAGCTCTGCATTTGTCCTCTAACCTAATGAGACATCAAAAACTATGTGCTAATTCAGTGCAGTTGTATAATTGTATTACAAAGGTAATGAGCGTACACATGCACATGCACAACATCCCCGCCCCTCCCAACACACACATACACACACACACTTTCAAATCTTGTTTGAGCAGGAAAGAGCTTGTTGCTGTTGCTGACTCTTTCTCAACAACTTCCTTCCTGTCTTAACGCCTTACCATAGCTTAGACCCGGTGAACAGAAAGAGGGGAATAGAGAGCTCAAATGTGTGTGTTAGAGAGTGAGAGAAATGAAGAAGGAAGCACAGAGAGAGGATAAGGACTCAATCTGATGGGGGGGCTTTTGTGATGTACCTTCTTGGCAGGCCACACCCCATAGCTCCCTGGAATTAAGGTGGAGTGGAATAATCCGCCTCCTGCTCTACTAAGCATAGAAGTCTAAGAATGGTTTAGTCCACCTCTACACCTCCTCCTCCCCCTCATCCTTCCACCATGTTCTCCCCTTGTGCTCCTCCCTCAAACACACCTTATGCAAATGACCCAACTTTCAGAGGGCACAGCAGGCTTTGTTTACACAGCCATCCGACCACGGCCAGTTCGCCTGCTCTGCTCTGCTCTGCTCTAGTTTGGAGGGAAGGCAGTGGCAGTGTTCTCTTGCTAGAACCACGAGGAAGTGCGCGCAAAAGTTTTTACTGTGCTCGGAGGCCAGGAGTGTGGCACAGACTTCAGAGGAGGAGGTGAAACGAGAACATTTTGTTCTGCAGTTTTGTTTTAAATGAGAAAAGTCCTCCACCCCTGCACACACTGCTGGTTTTTCAGTGGAGAAGGTGGGACAGAGGTGAAGAAAAGAAAAGGAGGGAACATTTTCCAGCTCACGTTGTGCCTTATTCATTCACTCTGGCATCGAAGGGATCTAGAAGAGGAGGATAAACCAACGCATTTTGGATTTACACATATTTTGTTTTTTGGGAAACCCTCTTGTGGAGCCTATTTGGTACATTTTTAGCGGGAGAGCCTGCCTTTTCTGTGCTATGCAGGAGAGCTCCTGGTCACTCTGTATCTGAGAGGAATATCTAAGAGAGCGAGGTCCAGAAACAGAGGCCATGGAGTGGGAGCACAGGGACAGAGAGCCCTGTTTGTCCCCAGCAGCATTTGTTAATCAGGTGCAATATTCCAACATCCTGGAAGGAAGGTTCAAACAGCTGCAAGGTAAGAGAGCCATACTGACGCTGTCCCGAGGGAGCTATGGGTGAAAGGGGAATTCCATTGCCTTTAGGAATTCATATACATTAACCCTATGGTTTGGGTTAGGGCAGCCCAACCAATATTTGTGAATATGTACAATTGTCTTGATGACATCAGGTTAGAGTCTCAAGTTCTCTGGTGTCTGGTTTTTGGAAATAGTTGTTCATATTAACAAATACTGATGGGACTGTTGTAGACAGTATACATAGCATATAAATTGAGCAGTATTCCCCTTTACACACATATTTCCTTGATTCTGAAACACAGGAAGGAGAAATAAATCTTAAGCTGTAACTTAAGTACAGAAAGATTGGGCTATATGTCATGCTAGCACTGTAGTGATTGTCCTGCAGGAGCCGTTTGGAGGGAGAAAATTAGTTCCCAAAAGGTTTTACTTCTTCTTCTTCTGGCCTTAGTGATTACCTGTGAGATTGTTGAAGAGAGTCCTCTCTCGCTTCGGTGCTATTTCAGGTGAGAGAATGGAGGGGAGCTATAGTAGATACACTGTAGGCGTCAGCTCAGCTCTAAAGCAGGCAGGCAGCCTGGCACCTGATCACTGGGCCACCTGTCCTCTCTTATCCTATTACAATGCAGGTCTCTGTCTCTGGCCAAAGCTTGTGAGGTCCTGCACACAGAAATCACTGAGCCCATTGGCTTCCACATATGTATTAGGATGCAGTGAGCAACAGCCTAACTGACACATGGTAAAGTGTGGACATATTTTACAATATCGGTGAAAAATCTCCCTTAAATTGTAGGCTAAATCTGTAGTGATGCGTTTTAGGAGAATCCTGTTAACCCCCAAACTCCTTGATTTATGAACCTATATCTGTAAGTGTGTGTTACTCAGTTACATAGCAGGAAAAACAGTTAAAACAAAAATCCTCTCCCTTGTGGTGCTTTTTTGACTTGTGTAAGCAGTGACTGTATGAAGGATTTTGTTTTATTGTGTACCCATGAGGCCACATGGGTCATGGGTCATATCATCAAGTGTGGCCTATTCCTTTGAGCTGCAGACCCCTCAGTCACAGGCCACAGGGTAAGGTAGTTGCAGTAGCTGAGTGTGTACATGCTGTAGAGTGTGGAGTGGGCATGTGAGTCAGTGGAGCACAATTAAGATCACAATGTTTTACTAGTTTCCAGTCCCTCCCTAGTTGCTGTCTGCAATGAAAATGCAAGAGCTTTCTAAGAGTTTACTTGAGGGGCAAGTCTACACTCTCTGGATGTTTGACATTCTTCTAGTGCCCCAACAATATTTCACCTCCCATATTAAGCAATCTCTCCATTGTCACTGAGGGAGATATCGGTCTTCTGAAAGGATACGATAATATCCTATAAGCATTTATTTCTCCTGGGTTTTGTCTCCGAGAGTCTGTGGTCCTATCTATGATTTGAGGTGTGTGTATAAAAAAAGCCGTCTTCACCTCCCCTCCAACTGCACCAGTCAGAATGATTGTGATTGGGGATAAGACGCACGTATGAGATCATATCTGTAAGTTCAAAGAAAGTACAAATCTTATGCCATTGTCTGTGTTGTGAGAGATACTGGTAAAGGTGTACCCCCATACATAAACAAGGTAAGGGTAAATAGGCCTACCCACAACTGTCTTTTTCCACTTGTCAAGCAGAAAAACGTATACCTCGATAAGTAATGCTAAGGTCAGAGTTCAGTCACAGAATGTGTGCTGACTTGAAGTGTACACACTTCCCTGTACCAGGCCTATTGTGAAGGGAGAGATACATTCAGAGTGGAACTCAGTTTATGAACATTTACAGTATAGATGGAGGAATTAGTACAAGGCTACAGAAGTGTGTGTGATACATCCACTTTACCCACCCCTCCCATGTTCTTTGTAGCCCATTGCTATGCATGGGTATGTCCTTGATGGAGACTGCTCTTAATACACACAGACACACACACACACACATTTTGGCAACTCCCACTTGTAATTCCAGTTCGACTACCCTTGAGGCTCATTCTTTCTGTCCCTCCCTCCCTCCTGTGTTCAGAAGTCATAATGTCTGCTGGAAATGACAAAGCAAAGGATTTGCGCATACATGGTTTGGTGTCATTATCCTGCCACTTAGTTCACACATATGGACGGCTTCACAAAATTGTTTTGTATGCACAGTACTCTTGTTTTTTGTATTTATTTGAAATCTTGCTTTGTCACAAGCTATTTGTGCAAGATCAGTGATTCTCAACTGGTCTTTCTGGACTCCAATTTGACCTCATCTATTAAGTTGTGATCCATATGAAAATGTAACATATTAGCAAAATTTCTCTTGTAGAGAAAAATCGAGGAAGAAAACAGCCTTGGCCAAATCAAAACTTTTGCTTTGTGGCTGGAAAAAAAGTGAGAATGAAGATCGTTAAGACAGATTTCCAGATTTCAAGGCCCCATACCACCTCTAACATGAAAGTACACTTCTAGCTATATCTGTGTCAATGGTAAATAATATCTAACAGGTAACGAATAAACCGTCAACCAGAGTAACTGTATAACCATGGTCAAGAGAGGCTGGTTGGATGAGACGGTGGGTCACATGGTTAAATTGAAGTGAGAATTTTTTTTTCCATCTCTGGCGCCGAGGAGGAACAGTTGCTGTGGTTGTTTTGTAATAGCAAACACCGTTCCCAAATTGTCCACCTTCACATTATACATTAACCCATAAAATCAGTCATGCCCAGTGAGGAGATATCTAGCAGATATCAAACCCCACCATCTTGCTGTCCTACATTTAGGCCCAGCCCAGCTCTCATCATGTAGCCTAATCATGTCTCTTTTTTAGTATGATGTAAATTATGAGAGAAAGTAACATTGTGAAAGTTCATCTTGCCTTTTATTTCAGTGCTTTGATGTCTGTGCCCAGATGAATACCGTGTGTATCCTGGTCCAAAGGGTCACTGTCCTAGATACCTGTCACCCCTGAGTCAACGCACTGCTATGAGCTTTAGTGGGAACCAAAATTAGCAGTGTGGCTCTATTCAAATAGAGGGGGACAGTACATTCAAAGAGCAAAAACCTTTGAAACCTCCAATGCCTTTTAAAAAACGCACTAGGGGATGCACAATGTGTGAATTAGGAAAAGAACAGGGCTCCAAAGTCAACGGTTTTACACACATGACCGTATGACCCTAGATTAAAGTTCATTAGCTGTCACGTACATTAACTGATAAAGGGAGATATTGGTGTGCACGGTACCTACAGTATATTGTGAGTGGCAAACAGTCTTTCACACAACTCACTTGAAATACATTGTAAGATGACTGGCAGCTACTGAGTGAAAAGATGTCAAAGCAAAGGTCACCACGGCTGTTTGATATTATTTGTTGCATGGAATTGACTGATTCCGTATTGTAGTATTTTTTTCAACTATCAAGTTTCTAGTTGTCTACTGTAGATCTAGACTCTTTTTTTCTTGTTAAGGTAATTCAGTTTTAGCATTTGAGCTTCTTGAGCCAAGTTGTCAACAAACTTTTGACCAAGCCTGGATCTTTTTGCTCAGAATGGTGAGATGCTGAGATGTCTTGGTCATACGCATTTTGTTCTTATACCTTATTTAAGAATTTGAATGGGCACAGGAGGAGATCTGTGTCCTATTTTGGGTCGAGTTACAGGTGTAGTAGCAGGCTATGAATTGGATGTAGTAACTCAATATTCCTAAACCGCATAGTGAAAGCTCTGACTCCTGTGGCCTCCAGCTGTAACTCAGAGTCACATTACCTAGGTAAGGGTTCACTATGCGTGCACTCAAACACAAAATGCCTTTTAAGGATGTTTTTTGTTTGTACAGTTTTACTAATATTGACTGTTTCCTACTTGGGGAAAGTAGCAGAAAAGTGCAGTTTTGTGAGGCTTCAGGGTAATTACTGTCTAGCTGACATTTCACACCCATTCTGTGTCCAGATGTTATGGCTGAGAAGTGCCTCTATCTGTCTCCAGTCCCATGGGATCGGCCTTGGCCGGTCCCCTCCTCCCTCCACTTCCCCATTATCAGCAGCAGCTGCAGATGGCAGAGAGGGGCCTTGACCCGAGGGGCAGGGTCGACACCTTTACTGCCCTCAGATAGGAGACAGGACAGTGCTGTCAGAGATATCTTTGTGTTATTCGCCCTCTCAATTTCTCTTGTTGCATGGAGAATCCTGGTACCAAGTTAAGCAAAACATACAGGTTTTTATACTTGTGACCACAAACTGTTAAAAGTGTAAAAATAACCCATGTGGCAAGGCGGTGGTTGCACTTCAAAGGTTACGCCACAGCCCTACTTTCTAAGTCATAAGCAGCGGAAGGGCAGTTCTGTTATTGTAGAGAGAGGGAAATGTCTCAAAAAATGTGTGTGTACCTGTCATTTTGTTCACTTTGTTTTGCAAATTCGTAGTTCATACTGTGATTTGAATCTCATACGTTGTTGGTCTGACAATATACGCAACAATTCACACTGGGGCTCTGTAGCCATGTTGTTTCATCCATGGCTAACACTCAGGGGAGAGGATAGATTTTTGTACTTCAGAATATTACTGGTGGGGGCTGTCACATTTTTATTGAAATCTTTTCACCGATTTTGTCTAGATTATTTGGAATATACTCTGTTATATGTTCTGTGTTTCAGTGGAGCCTACAAGTAGAGCATGTGTTTCCCTTTTTGGCTTTGGCCTGACTCGTGCCATGGGGTTTTTGTGTGGGAGTTCCAAGGTTCATGACACACATAGGCTAATAGTTCACTCTGAAATTAGTTTGACTCTTGGGATTATTTTGAAATTGTTACACAACCTCTGTTCCATAGGCAGCAAATATTTGGTTGCATCATCAGCTTCTCTTGAGGTACCTTTTTTGCTTTAATTGAGCAATATTTTCAACATGGTTAGACAATACAGCCATGAAAGGAATGTAAAGAACAAAAGAAATGCAATAACTTCCAGAGCTTAAACAAGTGTCTAGTTGATGGGCCTGTTAGGGCTTAAGTTCATTTAACCAGAAGATATTTTTCTTTTTAGCTTTTTTTTTCAATTTAAAAAAAATTGTTTGTTCTGTCAAAAATCTGCCTAAAAATGAAATTTAAGGAGTCTTTGCCCTCATCTGTTCGTTCACGCCATGGCAGAAACTTACAGGAAGGAAAAACAATCTGCAGGTTAACACCCTGTAACTATAAAACAGCTGACAATTAGATACTGTTTTTTATTAGCAGAAGAGTTTTCACATGATGGCAGGTTTCTTTACACCGTTTTACAGAATTGAAGCTATATCTGACTAAGTACTGTATATCATGTATCAATCTTGCTTTTCCAAAGTTTTATCATTTTTACTTGCCAAAAGGTAACATTTACCAGCAAATACCAACTCTTCCTACAACTACCCTAAAACGGTTTTTCCTCATTGTTAACATTGCTCACTGAAACCAGTAAGTATCACAAGCTGCATTTTAAAGAGCTAACTCTCAGCCAGAGCCACCCGTTGGTGTCAATAAGGAATGCCAACCACAAAGCTAACAAGCCAGTTTTTGGTTAACTGAGCTTTTTTCTCACTATGTGACAAGTCCCCCATGAAGAAAAATAACAGACTAAAATTCAAGATGTCAAGGTATCCCTTTAATGAGCACCCTGACTCTACTCTGTAATCACAGACTGTAAGGCAGCTGGAAGAAGATGGCTGAAGAATGGATCCATGAGCCTTAGTTTTGGGTTTCAGTTACAGAGTTGGAAGGGCCCACGCTAAGAAGATTTAGCTTCTCATTGCAGCATTACGCCCACACACATAGTCAAGCAAAGCTCCGGTAATGTTATGAATTTAGAATAAAAAAAACTTTCCTAGTACAGTGATAATCCCTGTTTGCTCCATTAGAGCTGCCATATACAATTCATATTCAGATTATTATATTCCTGCTTCTCTATCCATCTACATGATACCAGAGCTGAAACTGACATGAGCCGAGGATGAAAGTCAGACTCCCACTGAGCAGCGCCTCTGTCTGTACCCTTTGGCAGGATACCATAATCTTGTATCGGGGGGGGGGGGGGGGGGGACGTCCAAGAGAAGGCCATAAACGCAGATAGACTGATTGATGGAAGTAGTTTACTCATTCTTTCTGAGGACGGGGTGACTGGAGGCACTCGTTACACAAGCTCAGAGTAGGTGAGGGATAGGATGTCAGACTTAACAGGGTCAAGGGCATTTAAACCCAGCTAGGAGGGGAACCAGGAAGGGCAGGGGAGGAACAGATGACCTGAGCAGAACATAAAACACGGTGAAATTCTTAGCAACACTTAATGATTACCAGCCATTACTAAGGCCAGTTTTACGGCCATATGCTTTTTCCATGCCTTGTCCGAATCAGGACACAATCACAAGACGACAATCCACAGAGTGTATTGGATGGTAATGGTCAGGGAATTGGGAAGTGGGTAAAATCTGCAGTATGCATTTATTGCTATTGTGTGAAGTGCTTACTATAGTAAGATATTTATAGGTGCAGTTGTTTCCTTGTCCTCTGTGTTGAAGTGACCCCATTGGGAGCCAAAGGGCAATGTCATGCAATACTGCTGAGGGATGCAGTGTTTATTAAGAAGACAGCGAATGGGGGTGTCCTGGTGGCTCAGTAGTCTAAGGCGCGTACCATGTAAACGCAACGTTCCGGCCCAGGACCTTTATCGAATGTTATCCCCCTCTCTCTCACAGTCTGTCCTGTCTATCTCTACTTTGAACTGTCAAAAAAAAAAAAGAAAGTGAACGGTAGAGGTAACTGGCTTAACAGAAAGTCTGCAACTCCTGCCATAAATGGAATCAGAAGGACAGAGAAGAGAGTTTAGGCCCAAATAGACGCCATTGCGCGTTCTCTCTCTCCTAACTCTAATCTTTGTCTCTGTGATGGACAAACAGACAGGATTTCATCAGTATCAGGACATGGGCCAGGGGTAAGGAGCAGTGCTGACATATTGTACCAGGCCAGTGTGTGTTGTATATACAGCAACACATTGCCAACGTTTCTGTCAATGTGGTGGACTAAAACAAACAAACCAAGACGCCAGCAGTTTCTGGATTTTCACTGACCGTAGAGGATACAGCTTTAATAAAAGACCAGAAAGGAGTCAGTAAGCTGGGCCACTGTCAGGCAGCCAGAATAAACATACCATGCTCCATTGTGTAGTGTTGAGGTTTTCCATGTGAGACGGGTTATTGTTATGACCAGACTTGACAAAACTCAAAGACAGGTTTTGCGTAAACACATCTTGATGCTTGGAGGCATAGATATGGTTTATTGTGATTTCAGTAAAGTCGCATTCACATTTTTCCATCTTTAGACTGTCCCAGATAAAATTTTAACAACATGGACAAAATATTTTACGAACTATGATCAGCAGTCTTGGGTCCATTCAGTGGGACAGGGTGATGAACGACTGATTGTGCTTCTGTCGAGTCCCAGCTTCCTGCAAAGTTCTGGCAGTGTCAGAAATTTTGAGACATATTTGAGAGTGCTATGACGCTCCAGCGGTTAGTGACCAAGGAGAATGGCCGACAATGACCACACGCCAGCAAGCTGGCCGCTAGAAAAACATAAACTTGTCGAACGCGGGTTGCCGTCCCGTAGGCTGATATAGGACACAGCCTTGTTTTTTATGCTGGTTGCCATCCTGTCGGCTGATGTAGGACACAGCCTTGGTTTTTCAACCAATTTCTTTTCCTCCTCTACCTAAGCTTAATGTGTAATGTGTCAAATTGTGCTAATTTTCAGCTAAGATTTTAATAGTACTACTGCACTACATACAGATATTGTCCTCTAAATAATGTCTCTATCAAAACAATGTAAATGCATTTTCCACCAATCTCAAACCATTTTATTTTATACATCTGTCAGTTTGAAAAGTGAAAACCTAAGCTACGTCCCAAACTGTGAATTTTGTGAACCCATACTCTTATACTGCACAGGTATTGTTCTTACTGCACAGATGTGTGTGAAACCCTGCCCACATCCTCGTTGTTAGTGTATCCTTCTGTATGTTATCACCAAACCGGATCCCTGCCGGTATGAGCCACACAGACAGGATTAGCTCTGGCGGCATATTTGCTCGGATTACCTGCAGATCATCATCGTTATCATCAACATTGCTTGCCACCCAGGCGTGTTTGGGGGTTAAATAGGGAAGGCGGCAGCAACTTGAACCCTGGTAACTTCAACAGTCAAACGGCATGGGCTGGGCCACATCCCTCACACCACACCCCCACCCTGACGGTACATAAAACCACCTGAGACAAACAACTCCAAAGTGACTGGACATGCCCAAATATGCATTTTAAACGTTCAGTGACGCCTCTAACCACTAGTTATGAATTTGCCATTCGTAAACAACAGAGAAAAACAGGGCATAGAAAATTTGAATCACTTGTTTTTCTAGCTGACACACGAAGATGCACAAGAAGGGGGGAGGGGAGAGCTTTAATGCTAGTGGAGGGAGGTCGAAAAACAGTTTGTAAATGCTCTTTTTAGTGAATTTTAGAGAACAATACAATTATTTTCTAGCCCAAGGGGGCTTTATTTATGGTAGACTGCAGTTTAACTCATTTATTCAGTTTCTGAATTAACAGATTTATTCAGTAACTGCTTTCAGCTCTGCATTATATGGCATGAAAGCGAGCCACTGAGCATGCAGTAGGAATAGTGAACAGCACTATTGTCTTGACCTTCACCTTTGTGCTGTAGTAGAGACACATTAACATAAAGTTAGGACACTTTTGTCACAACTTAACAGCCTTTCTGATTGGGATTTGCAAATTTTGAAAGTGTTTGGAGATTGCTTTTAGCTGTATTTGTTACACAGAACAGATCTTTCTAACGTGCGTTGGTAACAGACTATTGTTTTGTGTAAGTATTTGGCCAACAAATTATCATCTGAGACATCTCTCTTGTCCTCCTTGTTGTGTAAGGTTGGCAAGTTTCCCATGATGTCTACAGGTGTTTGTCATGATACAAGTGTAGCATATCAACTGATGTGCGGTTTCATTGTAGTTTCACGCCAAAATATTTCCTGTGGTTATTTCACAATAATCTTCCCATGAAGAAACACACCCTCATTAGAAAAAAAAAATCTGATTGGTCCATGTCCCCCGCTTTCTATGCTTCTTTTACCTTTTATCACCTTCAACCATTAGGGCAAACTCTGTTAAAATGAACAGGCCGCTGGGCTTTCTATTGTGGAAGCTGGGCATACTTACAGATCATCAGTAATGGTTGATAAACTACTAGGAGCAGGATGTACAAACATTACAATTGACATACTCTCATTGTTACAGAAAGCAGCACCACCATTTTTGCCCTTCTCTACCTGAGATGTTACTGATGACAGGTTTGTGTTTGTTTGGTATAATGAGCAAACACAGCAGAGACCAGCGTCTGTGTGTTTGTCTGTCTCGTGCTCTCGTTCAAGGGCCTTGTCATTAGGAGTGCAGCGCCAGCAGGGCAGCAGCATCGTTTCTTTAGGACCCCTGCCGCTGCCCCGTTGCCTCCTCTTTAGTGCTGGGTGCTGTCACAACATGACCAGGCCTCAGGAGGAATGTTGGTCCCCTCCACCCTACTCCACCTGCCGTAGTAATCCACCTCAGCTGGCTCACTGAACGGCTCCTACCCTCTTTAACTATCCCTCATGGCAAAAATGGTAACCTCAGTATTCTAGGGAAACCCATGTGCTATTATATGTTCTTATATTAATAAAACCTTGCCAAAAAGAACATTTTTATAGGTATGTGTGTGTGTGTGTGTGTGTGTGTGTGTGTGTGTGTGGGGGGGGGGGGGGGGGGGGGTATAGTGAGTGGCTATCAATCGCTATTATAGTATCTCATTCAGGCCAGTTGAGATGTGCCAGACAAAATGGTAAGACACAATCACTCCAACAATAACACAACAACTGGCAGGCCCTGTTACAGTATATGGAGGAAGACTTTTTGTCTGATAGTAGCTGTTTGAGTGCAACGCCATAATGTTCTCTCGTTACCCTCATTACCTTGAGAGTAGGTAAATCAGTAGGAAGCACAAGGAGACGAGGAGGACTGATAGCTGGGATGACGGGACCTTGAGAGAGAAAAGCCTGTTCCTGTCTGAGCTCCAGCTCTCTGTTTGTGTCTTTAGGCCATAACTACTGCCAGCCTCGTCACCTGCTTTGAATTAGACTGCAGTGTCAACAGATAAATCTTCATGCTGCCACCTAATTTTTTTGTCTTTGAGTGTTACTTTTAATGCCTAATCACGAGGACTTTTGTGACACATCTCTGTGTTGTGTCGGGAGATTTGAATAGACAAGTGAACACATTTTTTGGAACCCAGGTCATTCAGTGGCTGCATAAAATGTTTGTATTCATGCATACGTGTGTGCTTGCATGTATTACCTGTAATCTCTTGGTGTTTGTATGCATTGTTATGTGTGAAGTCAGATGGTAATGTCCCTAAGCCACAGATATCCATCTTTTTGTGCTGTATGTCTGACATACAGGTTTATCTGCTACCATACTCTGTGTCTATCTCTCACTCTCTCTGTTATGCATGTGCTTTCCTCATCTTTGGCTAAGCCCTTGAGCAGTAAACCAGAGAGAAGAAACAGGGTGAGACATAATCAGAGAGAGTAAATGATACTTTGTTGGTGCACAAGAACATGAAACCCAATTCTCATGCTCCTAGGTATCTCATATGTGAAAGAAGGTAAAGAAGATGCCTTTGTGACTGGACTATTAATACCTGAATTACAATGAGTAACAAACAAACTGAGGGTTACCACTGTTGTAGCGCTTGAATCTCAGGTTTTAATCAATCTAAAAACACTCCAAAGGTGTGACAGTCTTAATCTTGTCCTTGAGAATATTAGAGGCAGATGCACTCAATTTGCAGCTTAAGAACAACATCACAAGACACCATCTTTATTTCACCAGCTTTCTTTGCAATCTAAAATAGCTCCCAGGCAAAGCCATACACTGTGTAGTTTGTTTTTTGCAACCAATGGAAATGAAGAAAGCTGCATCAAAAGAGGACTATTTATGTCTAGCAAGAAAGAGCCTTGAAAAGAGTTGTTGAGACTGCAGGAGGTACAGTTTACTGATAAAGGGGAAGCACCTCGGGCTCGCAACAGGTCAATCATTATGTTACTCCACCCCAAAGGAGTTATGTGAAATTTCAAATTCTGTTCTCTTTTTAGCTGCCCGTTGGTACAATGGTTGATTGCACAACACGCCGTCTCTCGGTTTACCTCAAATTGCTCGTTCATGCTGGAGACTCTTAGTATTAATTTAGTAACCAAATTTAACTGATAACGTAGCTACATATATTGCAGTAGCCCATTAAACACAATAATTACACAGTAATACTTTCTCAGTCAGTAATGGATTTACTTTGATGATGCTTTAGTCAATTTGAATCACTTCCAGCACATATTTTTGTGGGCATCTTAATGATTTTTAAAGCTGACATTAATGTACTTGGCAGTGACCTTGTTATTTTAATTTATTGAATCGCTTTCAATAGGAGTGCTATCCTCTAGCCTATTACAGTAGCAATTTGTGGATATCTCTTCTTCTGAATTTGATTTCACTTTGATTAACTTTTTATGAGTGTTTATTCCTTTTAAATTCTTGTGTGGTTTTGAATGAAGACAAGCAGCTATGTAGAGTGAGATAGGTCCATGCTTCCAGCCAGTGGCTCAGGGGAAAACAGAAAGATGCTGGTCTTTGCCTTTTAGTTGCTGATAAATCCCATTTATGCCTATGTGTGTTTCTGGAGTTTCCTGTTCAGCTGATTTTGAGAAAACATCCCAGCCTTGGAAGGGCACATGCTGTTAACACCTTCACAAACTCCCACTTTTAACTAGAAGCTGAACATTGTGTAGCTTGCTCATGGGCTGGGAGTCTCCGCAGTGAATCATGTTGTGTTTGAAATTTAACCAGCAGCTGCCAGCCTTTGCCTTTTGCATGAATATTTTGAAAAATCAACAGGCGTTTTGTTTTGTTACACCAATGAAGTTTGTATTCCTTAAACACAGTGATTGTCTCCTTGCAGACACGTTACTTTAAAACACTGCTTGTTGGTGTCCTACCGTGTGCAATACCAACATAGTGAGCACACTGTCTGGTCTCTCGTTGGAGGTATAATCATCATACTTTACTACATATTCTATGCATGACAGAAGTCCCTGGTAAAGTTAGCCACATAGTTATAGAGCATCGCTGTCATTCCTGCATTCAATGGTAGTTTGTACCATTTTTATTTCATTAGTTCATAGTTTGCCTTTAGCAATTGGCTGACAGGATTGTTATATCATCTCAATTAAGGTGACAAATATGTCCTCTATACCACCTGATAATGTAGTCATGTTAATAAATCAATCATTGAGCTGAATGGGAGAGAGAGCCTGGGCTACACAGTCTTGAGTCACTTTAGTGAATCCTGCCCAGGCTGGTGGACTACCTGATGTTTCACTGCCAGTCTGTTTGAGAGCTTTTAATTCAATGCCTGAAGCACATAACTTTTAGTTCTGAGGACTATTACACAAAGCAGTTATGGATAAGGAAGATGTGACGTATTGCACCATCATACAGGATAGCAGCCATTATGCATACAAGATGATTCCATCATATGGAGCTGTGTGGGCTGTACTACTTGTACTGCATAGAACAAATACATGTGGTTATTTGTGGCTCGTTTTGTTTAATGACAAATAGTAAAATCTGAAGGCTTCACTATTTTGGTTGGGTTGAGAGGTCCTTTTATCTTTACCATCATTATATTCATTTCACACAGCTGCAAGTAGGCCTTTGTTTCTTTAACTCATTAGTACAGGCCTGATCCTCTGATCTATTTTCTACCTGCTTCAGGGTTTTTCTATCTGTGTGCCTGTGCTAGGTGCAGGCGCATTAACTACCACACTAGAATCGTGTTTTCTACCCATAGAGCAGATATAGCTCACAGAGAGAAAGACAGAGAGACCATGTGTCCTAGAAATGAGGTCACCTTGTTAGGTTGCAGAGCAGGATTAGCTTCTTACTCCCCTGGTCCATATGTCTGAGCTGCTGCTACAGCTTAATTTATTGTGATCCTTTTTATAGTCCTGTTCCAATAAAGTTAGAGCAAAATGCTCACTTAAAGTCAATACCTTTATCTGCAATTTTGCATCGTCACTTTGCTCTTCCACACTCACAGCGTTTGCATATTCGCATCATTGTGAGTGAATGGCAGAGCCCCTGTCAGCAGAGCCGTCGCTGAACTCAGAGTGAAAACCCGTCACTAAGCTGTCAATTCAGTGATCCCAGTGACCTGATGGCATAGCTCATCTGTGAAATGAACTGCTCAGGACAAAGGCTTAAGTCCTTACGATTTACTGTCACCAGTCTGCGCTCGGAGTGATTGAAGCTTACGACTACATTTGTGTTTGCATAGAGCAAATTGGATCCCCTGTAAATATTTATTTCTGTGACGGTAATGATTTTGAGACCAGCGGCAAGTTATTGCTCTTTCAGTCAGCTGAGTCATTTGTAATACTGGAGTAATGTAACTTGAACCCCTCCCTCTTCCTGTTGTGTCCTTTTCCAGATGAGCGTGAGGCGGTGCAGAAGAAGACCTTCACCAAGTGGGTGAACTCTCACTTGGGCCGCGTGACCTGTCGCATTGGAGACTTGTACACTGACCTGCGTGATGGCCGCATGCTTATCCGCCTGCTGGAAGTGCTCTCAGGGGAACAGCTGGTCAGTATCCCACAGAAACTCCTCTTCTCTGTCCGAACCCTGACCCAGCATGACCCACAGCCTGCACCTTAAGTCAGGAGGCAGAGGAGATCATGCGCTTCATTGTTTTTCTTTCAGTATGATTTCCTTCTCCTATTGCTTCTCTTTGTGTTTATCTCTTTTTACATTCCTGTCTCCCTTCTGCCCTCTTCAGTCTATTCTGATCTCTTTTGTGGACTAATGCCAACTTGTCTCTGTCCCTGTCCTCCCTTTTCTCCATCTCCCTACAGCCAAAGCCCACTAAGGGCCGCATGCGTATCCACTGCCTGGAGAATGTCGACAAAGCCCTGCAGTTCCTTAAGGAGCAGAAAGTCCACCTGGAAAACATGGGATCACACGACATTGTGGATGGGAATCATCGTCTCACCCTCGGTCTCATCTGGACTATTATTCTGCGCTTCCAGGTAACATCTAGATCTGTGTAGATTCCCCACTCAACCCAGCTGCCATGTTGCCAAACCTCTCTTTCAACGACCCACCCTGGCTTTGGGACATCAGGTCTCTGCATGTAGCCTTCTCCCTCCTCAGGCAAACACAGAGGAATAGAGGTCGATGCTGCTTGGTTACGATTTTCAGGGCAATTACTGCTGGGATGTGTTTAATAGATTATATCATTATTTTAGTCATTGACTTACTGTCATAACTTACTGTCTGAACAATTGGACCCTCGTTGAAAATGAGAAAATCTGTACTCTGGTGTAAACCAATCAGATAGTGAACTATAATTAGCTGTAGTACAGATGAAATGTCAGCGGAAGCTCTAATTATATAGGGATTGTGTAAAATGAACAGTGGGCAGAGTCTAACTGAGTGAACGCTCTGCTAACAGATCCAGGACATCAGCGTGGAGACGGAGGACAACAAGGAGAAAAAGTCGGCTAAAGACGCCCTGCTGCTTTGGTGCCAGATGAAAACCGCTGGGTGAGGAAGGGGCAGAGGAGGAGAGCCAGGGGGAACATAGGCTAAATACTGTTAATTTATTGAAGATATATTCTACCATATATGCTATTCTTGATATTACTATAGTGGTTACTGATGAATCTTGCTGTGTTGAGTTAATGATTAATGAGTTCTGATCTGGTCTCTGCAGATACCCCAATGTCAACGTCCACAACTTCACTACCAGCTGGAGAGATGGTCTGGCGTTCAATGCCATCGTGCACAAACACAGGTCATTGACTTCTTCCTGTACTTCATGTTACCTGCTGCACTGTCATGTGAAACTGGCCCGTACGCCCGGATAGAATTCATTGTAACCGGGGCTCTTTTTGAAAGTGAGGATTTTAGATAATCATGCCGCTAACTGAAAAGGTGTCAAGTATCTTGACCCCCTCTTCTTTTCCTTTTTTTGTATAATGAGGAGCACCTGTCGCAGCACCATCACACTTCTCTGGGGTGTTTTTATCCCCATTTTCTATTTAGGTCTCCTCCTCCTCCTCCCTTCTTTCAAACAGTCTGCAGTTTGGCTAAAAGGATGAAAGTAAATTTGGGAGTAAGTTGACCTAGATCACAGAAATAATAACCCACTTATTTTGTATGCAGAGCCATGCTTGGTAACTCACTTGCACACTCTACTGGTAATAGTAGTGCTTGAAGTGCTTGTGTTGAAACAGATCTGTGAGGTGAAAGCCAAAAACTTTGCCTAGACTCATCAGTCAAATAGAGGACTGGCAGTGTTTCTTTAAATAAATGCCTAAGGCTGATATTGTTGACAAAGTTGCTTTAAATAGAGTTACCGAGCCTCAGGATATTTATGTAAATCATGACACTGCCATTTACATGATCGGATCCTATTCAAATTAGAGCAAAGAAAACGAAGCGGGCGATTAGAATAGCCAACGTTGAGCGGCGGATCTTTCTTTCTTTTTCTTTTTTTCACAACTGTCCACTGTCACCCACTGTATTAAATAGCAATATGTTTTCTGAGTTCTTTATGAGAAAAGTAAACAAAAAAATGTCCCAGAAGTTATTCAGTCTTAGTAGTGTTACATTGCTCAAATGAAAGAGTAGGTATTTTTCAACAATACCAAATCCACAGATGACACATCTGTTATAATGCAGGTGACACTTCCTCTATAAAAGTCCAGTGTAATTTTTTTGTGCATCCTGGTCCATGATCCTGTTGGAGCAGGTTGCAACCCACTAGTTGAGAAGCGTTGACTTTGAAGGAAAACAACAGACCACAAGATGGTGTTAGTTGACACATGTCAGCAGGAATGATATTGGTATTCAGCAGCACTATTTTCTCCCTTGAACTCTGTTCTGATTAAAAGCATCAACTCTCCCCCTCCCTCTGCAGATCTGACCTGATTGAGTTTGACACCCTGAAAAGGTCCAATGCCCACTACAATCTCCAGAATGCTTTCAATGTGGCAGAGAAGGAGCTGGGGCTTACCAAGCTGCTGGACCCGGAAGGTGAGTGCATCTAGTCTAGGATCTAGTCCCCAGAAAATCACGGGGCACCCTTGGGAGTCACAGTGGGGGCCCAACCCTTCCCCACGGTCCACTAAGCTGGTGCCTGTGGCCCGAGATAGCTTGACGGGGCTGTTGGACTATGGAGGATTACTGGAATTAATTACAGCTTAGACAACACTACATCACATGTCAGCTACACTGACATCACACAAAGGATGTCCTTAGATGGTGAGAGTTTGGCACCCATTCAAGGCAGTTTTGACTCAAGCATGTTTAACTCTGAAGAGACCATGTTGAGAGGAGAGTTTGTGCCATTTTTGTTTGCGCATGCTGGAGTTTATGATCAGTAGATCAAGTACAGATGGATCATGCTCTCTCTGTCCAGATGTCAACGTTGACCAACCGGATGAGAAGTCCATCATCACCTACGTGGCGACCTACTACCACTACTTCTCCAAGATGAAGGCTCTGGCAGTGGAGGGCAAAAGAATTGGCAAGGTTAGTTGGTGTGCATATATGCATGAGAATATGTACATTGTCTATTTTATGTACGATACAGTGATTGTTTGCCTCCCAGTTGCCTTGGTCTGCAGCTTAACCCCTTCCTCTCCGTCCCAGGTGCTGGACTATGCTCTCGAGGCTGACCAGCTGGTAGACAAGTATGAGACGCTGGCCTCAGACCTGCTGCAGTGGATCGAGCAGACCATCCTGACACTCAATGATCGGCAGCTAGCAAACTCCCTGAGTGCTGTGCAGAACCAGCTCCAGGCTTTCAACTCCTACCGCACCGTGGAGAAACCCCCCAAGTGAGTCAAGGGTTTACAAGCGGTACAAAAAGCAATATAGGAGTTTTAAAGTGGATATAAAACAGGGAATATTAGAGGATTGAAGAGAAGTTTATTTATTCTTTGGTACAACACTAAATCTTCAGCAGTGCACTGTACATAGCACCCACTGCATGTCCTCCATTAGTATGTGAAATATGAAAATACATGCTGAACAGAGGGGGTGTCTGACATGTTTGTCCTTCACAGATTCACAGAGAAAGGCAACCTGGAGGTTCTGCTCTTCACCATCCAAAGCAAGATGAGAGCTAACAACCAGAAAGTGTACATGCCAAGAGAGGGCAAACTCATCTCTGACATCAATAAGGTATGGGCTTTGTCTAGAAATATGGTCTTTCATTAAAGATGAATATTGTGTATCTTTGAGAACGTGAACAACTCTCTCCCAAAGCTAGAAACCAGAGAGCTCAGACTTGAACCTGTGATGTCATCAAGATGTAAAATAAGCAGTTTGTTTTGTGCTTTGGGGAAGAGTTGTTCATGATCACTTAAGATTTTCCTAGACAACAGGAATACTATCTATAAGCAGTTAAATTGAGTGTCAAGTCAAGTTTATTTATATAGCCCTTTATCACAAGCATGTCTCAGAGGACTTTACAGAGAATGTGTCTAGCTAGATCTAACTAAACACAATCAATGGTGAACAAAATGATGTAGGACAAACATAGCGAAAAACACAAGGTAGGCAGGAGCAGATTTAGCAAGACAAACAATCTACCTAATCTACATAGCCTAACCTACCTGGCACCCCAGCCTTAGACCCTAAATGCACACAAGGAAAAACTCCCAGGAAAAACCTTAGTAGGAAAACTTGGAAGAAACCTTGGGCGGGCTGAGGCAAATAGGGATCCCCCCCCGGGACGGCTTAGCGTGTAATAGGTGCCGGGCAAAACGGGTGGTATTCCCCTTTTTAATGGAGTCTCACAATATTGGTGTCATGTGTGCAGTGATGGTATCCTAGTTGCAGGATGTTACCAACTTCCTGTATTTTGATTTGCCTGGCAGGCATGGGAACGTCTGGAGAAGGCAGAGCACGAACGTGAGCTGGCACTGAGGAATGAGTTGATTCGCCAAGAGAAGCTGGAGATGCTCGCTGCTCGCTTTGACCGCAAAGCTGCTATGAGGGAGACATGGCTGAGTGAGAACCAGAGGCTGGTGTCTCAGGTAGGACACTATGAGATCCACTCACACACACACACACACCAGACCCTGGCCAAGGAGAAGGTGCTTGAGCCTATTAGCAACATAAGTTCCATCATTGTGTTGTGTCCACAAACAAACTTGTGTGGCTACAAATACACTCTTAACTGTCATGAGTCTGTCATTGTCACTGTCATTTTCCATTGTCATTAGGACAATTTTGGGACAGACTTGGGAGCCGTGGAAGCTGCCACTCGTAAACATGAAGCCATTGAGACAGACATCGGAGCATACGGGGAGCGCGTGGCCGCAGTGGAGGCTGTTGCCAGGGAGCTGGAGGCGGAGGGATACCATGATGTGCGGCGTGTAATCGCACGGCGGGATAATGTGCTTCGACTCTGGGAATACCTGAAAGAGCTTCTGGCTGCACGCAGAGAACGGCTGAATTCCCATCGTGACCTCCAGAGGCTGCTGCAGGAGATGCGCTACATCATGGACTGGATGGGAGACATGAAGGTACTGACCTGCACAACACCATGCTCGCTCACTCTCATCATTCTTTTTATCTTATGCTTTGCATCCTACATTCTGTTGGCTTTGTTTTTAATTAACAAAAAGAAATCTCCTAATCCTCTAAATCAAGTTGTTGTGCATATTTCCAGTGCAGCTCAAGTGTCTGCGCTGATCTGAGGCCCATTAACAGAAGTAATTAGCTTTCAGACCTAGACTGGTCTTGCCTTGTCTCTGCTGGCTGAAGTAGTGCAACAGGGAAACAAATAGTCCAATGTTACAAAGAGTAGTGTTAAAGAGTAGGATAGAGGCACAAGTATTACTAACCAAAATTATATAGCTGCTGTCCCTAGAGGCAGTTGAAGAGGGATTTGCATGACAAGTTGTGTGTGAATGGCATCTTTTGGGCATTTTTGGCAAATGGAACACGTTAGCTATGTAGCTGTCCCCCTTGATTTAACTGTTGGAGTGGGGGATGGATATAGAGTAAGAAATGAATATCAGTGTGAGGACAAACCTCTAACTGCACTGGCTGTAGTTTGTATCTAGTGACACCTAGCTTCCCGGTCAGAGGGAGTAGAGAAGACAGTCTCACAGAAAGATAATACATCGGGGAACTTAATTAACCCCTGCACATACACACACACACAGTAGCATTTGGAAATGTGTTAGAAATGTCATAGTAATAATGATAAGTGAAACTTGGCTCAGCTTTCACACAACCACACACACTGCAGTGTTTCCCACAGAAATGGAGGAGCTAATATCAATAAAGGATCCTGAAAAAGGATGGCTGAAAAATTATCTAATGTACTCCATTTTAAATAGTTCCATTTGTCAAACAAATAACTAACCTGTATATATCTAAAGTACTTTGTGTCAAAGATAACACAACTTAAAAATATAAACAGTGCTACACTGTTCTGTCTGTTGCTTGCTTTTGTCTACAAGGTGAAGAATAGAAATGAGACCCCTTTTACAGAGAAATCTGCTTTTCTGCCCCTCTGCCCTGCTACATCTCTCTCTGCTGTCAATCTCACCTGTATCTTCTTACATTACAGCCTTTGACATTATTATCTACTCTGTTTTACTGCTCAGCAGCTCCTCTGGTCCAGACTGTCCTGCTCCTCCTCAGGACGAGTCCTTTTCCTTCTTTGAAAATATTTTTATCTGGATTGAGGGAGCAAACATTCAGAGTCAGAGTTAAAAAGTTAATATTAACGTTATCAGTGCACTCAGTGGATACTGACTAGCAGCTAGGCTATACAGTGTGCTAATCTCGGAAACTCAGCTGTATTCCGAGTAACGTTAACTGTTAGTTCTTCTTTTCGGGAATTCACTCGGCCGTCTTCTTGGCATGGAAAAAAAATATCCCTCACGTGTGTGCAGTGGGAGGCGAACAGACGGGTCCGGTGAGAGAGCGAGTGAGCGAGAGAGAGAGAGACAGAGACAGAGACCGAGCAACAGAGAGAGGGGGGGGGAGCAACAGAGAGAGCAAGCGAGAGAGAGAGAGAGCGAGAGAGAGAGAGAGAGGTCGCGTGGAGCAATTAGGGGCTGAGCGAATCAAAGCGCTACACGCAGTTCTATGATTAAATAGTGAAAAAAAAGAAAATTTGTGGCGGTCAGTGCTGATATTGTTGCGGCCCGCCACAAAGTTGTCTATGTGTGGGAAACCCTGGAGGGGTAGAGCGAGGGGAGATTGTCCACTAGTTAATTGATCGCGGATGGCGTCATTCTCTCGGACGGATAAAAAATAAAAATAAAGAATGCTAAAATGGGTCACCAAATATACTTTGGCGGCCGTGAATATACCTGGGCGGCCCGCCCAAGTAAAGTCTATGTGTGGGAAACACTGCACTGTCTGAGAAAGAGCATCACCTGCCTCAGCCTGCAGGACTTTATAAGCAGGTTTCTGAGGTCCTGTTACGTAACTTGGTGTTACGCACTTCCGAGTCCGTGTGCACCCCAAATTCACGTGGTTCATGTGTTAACACTCAGACCTGGTGGTGCCAGAGGTGAAATAGTGGGTGCATGTGGTTTTAGTGACCAGTTGTCATTGTAGGTCTATGGTGTTATATGTATATGTTGCTGTTGCCAGTGAGTGTTATGTATAGGTGTGTGTGGGTGAATCCTGAACAATCAGCCCCCAGCTAAATTCTGGTATGACTCATTAATTGTTGGAAATTTGTCAACTCTACCACCAGTTCCATCTATCATTTGCATATCTGTTTAAAAAGAAAATAGCGCATGCATGACGCCTCTCCCCTGACTTAGATCAAATGTGACTGCAGCACAGCACTGCCTCCAGCTCTGAATGCTTGGCCTCATCAGCCAGTGCCACCTACCACCTTTGTACAAATATAGCACTACTGTAGTTGCTTCTATTAATGTGAGCCTTCTCCAAAATTAGCACTTGAGGCTTTCTTTACCTTTCTAAAGCGAGAAACCGTGTGTGGGGGTGATGCATTGCAAAGAAATACATCACTGTTTTTGGTAGTGAAGCATGTGTCACCCCCAGCTTCAATTTATATTTGTCGTAATTTATCAAAATTGTTTAACAATTCTTTCCCCCCTGTCTACCCTGAGCCCTTCAGTTTTTTCTCCAGATAAAACCTTCTTTCCAGCCACTACACAGCTTGACTGTTGTTTAAGATAATGTCTTTTTCTATCTGTAATTTCCAGTGGTAGCTGGAATCATGCTGTAAATGCCTCAGTGATTCAATCGCCCATTACCATATAATTGGAAGCACTTGCACACAGTTTATAATCTTCTAATTGTGTTTATAGCCCAATATTTGGTTGTATAACTCACTGACCTTCTGCTCTAACAGAAGAGATCGGAGCAATTTTCTCTGCTTTCATTTCTCTGAGTGAGGCTCTGGCTCCCTTTATATTCAAGGGCGATGGATTGAAGCCATCGCTGCTGGACATTCTCGTGTAGTTTTTTTTTTTTGTGTATTTTTTTCCTCAAATTTAAATTACCTTGATGTTTGGTAATTTAAAATGTAGCCTAGTGCGAGACATTCAAATGGGGAAGCAGACGCCGGGATGCAAATTAAGCTTAAACTGATTTTAAAATTGATTTAGAGCCAGCACAGAAGGTCGTCTAAACACATTCAACATTTCACAGAGCCTTCGTAGGGTGTTCAAGTTTGTGTGCTTCCTCATTTGAGGGTCTTGACTGCAAGGACTTATAATATGATTTAAAAATGCCCCTTCCATTTAAAAGCTACAACATTCAAGGCATCTTGCCTACACCATGCACATTGTGTGTGTGGGTGTGTAGGTGTCCTGGCTACTGCTCCAGACAGAATGAAGGACTTTCCATTGCAGATGGGATGATCACTGTCTTTTGTGCCCCTTTCAGGGTCGTCTGCAGTCCCAGGACAGTGGAAAGCATTTGCACGATGTGTTGGACCTGCTGCAGACGCACACGCTGGTGGAGGCCGACATCTCAGCCCAAGCAGAGAGGATCAAGGGAGTGCAGGGAGCCGCACAGCGCTTCACTTCCTATGAACAGGGTGAGGCTTTACAAAAGCGTTTATACATTTACTGTACAAACCTTTAAGCTTTTCTCACACCTGTTTGTTTGTGGGCTGAAAAAGTGACTGAATCTAAGCTCTAATGCCTCTCTCGTTGCCAGCCTATAAACCATGTGAGCCGGCATTGGTGAGTGAGAAGGTTGACCTGCTGGGCCGGGCCTATGATGAGCTCGGCCAGCTTGCTGGGGAACGCAGGGTGCGCCTGGAGGACTCGCGGCGCCTGTGGCAGTTCCTATGGGAGATTGGAGAGGAGGCGGCCTGGATCAGAGAGCAGGAGCAGATCCTGGCCGGTGGAGATTGCGGCCGTGACCTTACCTCTGCCCTTCACCTGCTCAGTAAGCATGAGGCTTTCAGCGATGAGATGGCAGCCCGCTACGGCCCTCTGGGTAACAGCATCGCTGCCGGGGAAGCTTTGGTTAATGAGGGACACTTTGGAGCCCCCGAGGTCACTGAGAGGGTCCAAGACATCCGTGCTCAGTGGGCACATCTGGAGGAGGTGGGTGGTGTTGACTAAATCACAACTCTTTGCACTTGCTAAACAGTGAGGAATAGTATGAAGCCATTTTCTCCAAATATTGCAGTTTTTTCTGTTTGTAATCTTGTTGTTGTTCCTCCTCCCCAGACAACCCAGCTCAGAGAGCAGAGGCTTAAGGAAGCAGTGGCCTTGCACCAGTTTCAAACAGATGCCAATGACATGGAGGCTTGGATCATGGAGACGTTTAGACAGGTGTCCAGTCAGGAGGTGGGCCATGATGAGTTCTCCACCCAGACTCTAGCTCGCAAGCAGCGGGAGGTGGAGGAGGAGATCCAGAGCCACCGCCCCCTCATCGACTCCCTGCACGAGCAGGCCCTCTCTCTGCCACAGGCCTACGTACGCTTCCCCCAGGTTTGTATGCTTATATTTCATCATCTTTCATACTCTTTCCATGATGTCGTGCTGTTTCTAATATTAAATTATTGTGCATTGCTGTCTATAGGTGGATGGTCGCCTGCCTGCTATAGAGCAACGCTATGAGGAGCTGGAGTCTCTGTCAGTAGCTCGGCGCCAGGCTCTGGAAGGCGCTCTGGCTCTTTACCGCATGTTCAGCGAGGCTGGTGCCTGTCTGCTCTGGGTGGACGAAAAGGAGCAGTGGCTACATGGCATGGAGATTCCTACCAAACTGGAGGACTTGGAGGTGGTGCAGCAGAGGTCAGTCTGACAGTAATTCAAGTAATTAAAATGTAGTGATAAGCTACATTCTTGTTATCCCGCAAACCATGTTATCCCGCAAACCCTATTCAAGATGGAGGCATGGAAGTTGAGGCTTATAATGATGGCCTATTCATTCATATACTTAAATATGTGAAATAAAGCATATGGGGTACTGTTGATGAATTTCTTTAAGAAGGCCTGGAACTCTTTTCTAAAAGAGTATGATTAGAATTTACATAATTTTCAACAAGCCACTGCTTTCTCATTTTTTATTTGAAGTGCATGATTCATAATTTTGTAGATCTAATCTTGCTTATCCATAAAACATAAAAAGCCATTGCATTTTCTGGCAGATATCTTATTATCTTCTGGGGTTAGGGTTAGAATTTTGATAATGAGTGAAATTAAGCTGTGTATTATCTGTGGCTGCAGGTTTGAGACACTGGAACCTGAGATGAACAACCTGGGCACTCGCGTCACTGATGTGAACCTGGTGGCCGAGCAGCTGTTAAGCTCTGACAACTGCAGCAAAGACCAAATCCACCAGACACAAGACCAACTCGACAACAGGTCAGAGCTGTCATATGTTGCTGTACAGACAGCATAGTAAAACCCATGTCTTTTACACAGAAATATATTTGTATGTAATGAACACTGGTTGGTATTTTGAATATTGCCTTTGGTGTGGTCCCCAGATGGAAGGAGTTCGAACAGCTGGCTGGTCAAAAGAAGCTAGCACTGGAGTCGGCCCTTAACATCCAGAACTATCACCTGGAGTGTAATGAGATCCAAACTTGGATGAGAGAGAAGACCAAGGTTATTGAATCCACTCAGAGCTTGGGCAATGACCTGGCTGGAGTGATGGCACTGCAACGCAAACTCACTGGCATGGAGAGGGACTTGGAGGCTATTCAGGTATGCAAAGGTTGGAGGTTAGAGTTAGAAATGTATGGATGCGGGTTTGGAACAGAAGAGACTGGACCATAAATAGTTTAAGAACATTTGTGATCAACATTTGAGTGTGATAACATTATGTGCTTCATGCGTTCCTGCATTCAAATCCCTTTTCATGCCTTTTCAGGGCAAGTTGGATGACCTGAGAAACGAGGCAGAAAAGCTGGCTAAGGAACACCCAGACCAGGCTGAGGAGATTCAAGCGCACCTGGCAGAGATTCAAGAGGTGTGGGAGGAGTTGAACGCCACTATGAAGCGGCGCGAGGAGTCGCTAGGCGAAGCCAGCAAGCTGCAGGGCTTCCTAAGGGATCTGGATGACTTCCAGTCCTGGCTGTCCCGCACCCAGACAGCTGTGGCCTCGGAGGACATTCCCACCTCTCTGCCTGAGTCTGAGAGCCTGCTGGCCCAGCACGAGAGCATCAAGAACGAGGTGGATAACTACAAGGAGGACTATGAGAAGATGCGAGCGGTCGGTGAGGAGGTGACCCAAGGTCAGACAGATGCCCAGCACATGTTCTTGGCCCAGAGGCTGCAGGCTCTGGACACTGGCTGGCATGAGTTGCGTCGCATGTGGGAGAACCGCCACAGCCTGTTGGCCCAAGCCTTTGACTTCCAGACCTTCTTGAGAGACGCAAAGCAGGCAGAGGCCTTCCTCAACAGCCAGGTAACAAGAAAAACATGATGGAGCTGAAGCCTGAGACAGTGAGGTGCTACCTAAACATAGTCCAGTAGCAGCTACTGCCAAATTTGAAGCCAAAACCTGAAATATAATAGAGTGAGGGAAAGGCTTGACTAATAGTTTAAGTCTATTACAAAGTCAGCCTTTTAGCAGAGAATAGGTTAGAATAACTGCAATCAGCTGAACTGTTTGCTCTTTTTCACTTGTGACAACAAAACACAGAATTCCTTCCTGAAGGAGGCTTTTTTCAGATTGGAAAAACAAACAGAAGACTGGCTGTTTTTAGTCACTTAGTTCTTTGTAGGCTCAACCTACCTACTATAACTATCAAGATTAGTATAGGAATATAAATCTAATTCTAATTTCTCATGTCTGCCCCCATGGCATCACTACTAAAATGTGCTTTATTTGCATGGAAAGTCTTAATATTTTTAATGTCAGTTCAACAAATGCTAGTGATTTTGTTGCTTTTGATCAGTAAAATTGTTTTCAAGCTTAAATTCTTCAGCTACAGCCAGTGTTGTCACCCAGGCTTGGTTTACCAAAGAAACTTTGTCAGTACTTGCCCATATTTATGCAAATGTCATGGTTGTGGTGGTGTTTGTTTACCTGTGTGCTTAGTTGTTTGTACTCGCACGCCTAGCTCTCACAGTAGAGCAAGTTGTTTCAAAGTAACAGTGAAGTAAAGAGAGCTGCATTGTAAGTGGGTCATAGGCCTAGATCTGTAGGGTGTAAACCACAGTTTTATAGCCATCTCACACCAATTGGCAGTACACAAATGTGAACATTCAAATGCAGGGCCAATCAGAGGATGGCCCATTGACTGTGACACCAAACAGTGATTTTTTTGTCAATTACACTTTATGAGTTGATTGTGGAAACCAAAACATTCATTATTTCATTAGTTAGAAATATCATGAAATTCTGATAGAATTGCATAGCCTGTAAGAAATGTATTCTTTAACACTTGTGTCCTCTGTGTGTAGGAGTATGTGCTGTCCCACACAGAGATGCCCACCAGCCTTCAGGGAGCAGAGGAGGCCATTAAGAAGCATGAGGACTTCCTGACCACCACAGAGGCCAGTGAGGAGAAGATCACCGGAGTGGTGGAGGCCGGACGCCGCCTCATTAATGAGTGCAACGCCAACTCTGATAAGATCCAGGAAAAAGCTGACTCCATCCAGGAGAGGTTAGAGGGGAGAGTAAAGGAAGGGAGAAAAAGTTTTCCTCTTTGATTTAATGTTTGAATAGTGGCTCATTTAGCTTTCTCCTTAATTTTCTCCAGGCATCAAAAGAACAAGCAGGCTGCAAATGAACTGCTGACGAAGCTTAAGGATAACCGTGAACTTCAGCACTTCCTTCAAGATGGACAGGAGGTAATAATAACAGAAAATATAATAAAACAATAGCCAGGTGAATAAATAAATAATGATGGTTAGGAGAGAAACATGGCCAAAGTCACCCATTGTTGCAAAGAGAATATGATAGATGTATTGGAAATGGCTCCTTTAATCATAACAGATACATACCATAGAATTAGTTTGAATCAGTTGTACTTAATAACTATTCTGTTCCCTGTAGCTAACGTTGTGGATCAATGAGAAGATGCTGACGGCTCAGGACATGTCATACGACGAGGCCAGAAACCTCCACAGCAAGTGGCAGAAACACCAGGCCTTCATGGCAGAGCTGGCCTCCAACAAAGACTGGCTGGACAAAATCGATAAGGTGTGGCCATTTTTCATCATTATTACTGAATACATTAATGTCAAAAAGATTTGCCCAAGTTTAATCGAATATGAACACCACTTTGACATCCTCCTCATCTCCTCATGCAATGCCTGTAGATTCTTTTGTAGATTTGGGTGGTGAGGGTAATTTTGGTTCTGAACCCCAGATTTGCTCCTGGGCCCATTCCAGGATCAGTTCTAGTAGGTGTTGCAGTTTAAGAATGGCAACATCTACTCCAATGGCTCTTATTTGGATACTTATGATATAGACAATTGTGCTGTAATTGTAATAGTTTATTTGTTTTTGGGCAGGCCGAGCAATATGGCCATGGTCATTTTATATACATTTTTCGTGCTGTGGGGACAGTTTTCCAGCTGTGACACAGCGGCTAAATGAATGCAAAGGAAACTCTGTCCTCATGCATTTTCTGTCCCAATCAGGAGGGCCAGGCGCTGGTGATGGAGAAGCCGGAGCTGCAGCCTGTGGTGCAGCAGACCCTGGAGGGCCTGCAGCGCCAGTGGGAGGAGCTGGAGGGCACCACCCGCACCAAGGCCCAGTGCTTGTTTGATGCCAACAGGGCAGAGCTCTTTACACAGAGCTGCTCAGCTCTGGATGTCTGGCTGAAAAACCTGGACGGTCAGCTGCAGAGCGACGACTACGGCAAGGATTTGACCAGTGTCAACATCCTGCTCAAGAAGCACCAGGTAGACCACGCTGCACAGGCTGAGCACAATCTGTGCCATCTTTGCTCACAAGAGCTGCTGTCATGTTACATTGAGATCTTTTAAATCTTCTGAAAGTTTAAAGTTATACTGACACGATTAAGGCAAGTTCTAAATGAAACAAAGATCATGTATCCAGAAGATCAACCCTTAGAAGTTTTGAAATCAACATACTTGTGTGTTAAAGATGAAAGAGCTTAAACTATATAATTTCAACTATCCTCGTTATTCTGAGTACCTGCCCTTATATCATAGACCCTGAAGCTACTTTGTGTGAATGTGTGTGCAGCTACCCAGAGCCATTTAGTATAATAGTTTTAGTTTAATAATTACCATTTTCAGGAGAATTTTGTGGAGATAATTTTGCTCCATTGACATGTTCTTGGCCCAGAGGCCTGTTTGGTATCTCACCAAAATTTTTTTACATTCAAGTAAGGAATATCTTGGTGTATACTTGCCCACTGTGTTAAATTGGAATAAAATTGTGACATGACATATGCTGTGTATTCACAAACGCATGTTTTGTCAATTACCTGGGTCTCGGTCTGTGACAAATGGTAATTCCATCTTGTCTGACAATCCTGTAATGTCCTTGTGTAGATGGTGGAGCACCAGATGGAGGTGCGTGAGAAGGAGGTGCAGTCCCTGCAGTCTCAGGCCCTGGCCCTGTCCCAGGAGGATGCCGGACTGGCTGAGGTAGACGGACAGCAGAGGCGTGTCACCGACAGCTTTGGCAAACTTCAGGACCCTCTCAAACTGAGGAGACAGCGGCTGCTCGCCTCCAAAGAAGCACATCAGTTCAACAGAGATCTGGAGGATGAAATTGTGAGTGGGATTACCTGACTGACTACACAAATGATATATTGATCTAGTTGTATTTCTGTTGCCTGTCTGTCTCATTGCCTCAGTCATTCATCTGTTGTTCTTCTCTCAGCTCTGGGTGAAGGAGAGGATGCCACTGGCGACCTCCACAGACCACGGAAAAGACCTGCCCACTGTGCAGCTGCTGATCAAGAAGAATCAGGTACAGTGATGGACAATAGACATCTATTGCTTTTTTATCATTTGATACTTGAAAAATGTTGCATTGAAAACAGAGTGATTTGAAGGGAGATAGAGCTGACTGACACCCTCTTGTGGCTCAAATTATTATATACTTTTATTGACTATAGACCTAAGGGAAAATGTGAGGAAAAATATTGCCTACCCACCAATAAAAGTGAACATCTTCTCTCTCTCTCGTCCAGACGTTGCAGAAGGAGATCCAGGGCCATCAGCCTCGTATCGATGACATCCATAGACGAGGCAGGACCCAGAGCGAGGTGGATGGAGAGAGGCAGTCTGCCCTAGAGGGCCGCCTGGTTGAGCTGAGGGACCTGTGGGCCCAGCTCATCGCTGAGACAGATGAGCGTCACGCCCGTCTCGTAGAGGCTAACCGCGCCCAGCAGTTCTACACTGATGCAGCTGAGGCTGAGGCCTGGATGGGAGAGCAGGAGCTACACATGATGTCAGAGGAAAAAGCCAAGGTGAGTTGAGAGAAACGTGTAATTTCTCTCGATGCAACCACTAACAATGCTGCTCTTTCACAATCTTAAAATTTTCCTGTGTTTGCCTCCCAGGATGAGCAAAGCGCATTAGTGATGGTGAAGAAGCACCAGACCCTGGAGCAGGCGCTCGAAGACTACGCCCAAACCATTCACCAGCTCGCCAACAGCAGCCGCCTCATGGTCACCAGTGAACATCCAGAGAGGTGAGAGGATACAAGTGGATCTGAATGTTGTAGCATCATCAGCATAATAAAACTGGAATTCCACACATGCATGGTGATGTACCAAATTGTTCACACACTGTCACTGATCAAGAGCTTGATTTCCTTCCAATTTAATAGCGAGAGAATCACCCTACGGCAAGCCCAAGTGGACAAGCTGTACGCAGGGCTGAAAGACCTTGCCGAGGAGCGTCGTGGGCGGCTTCAGGAGAGGCTGAGGCTGACCCAGTTAAAGCGGGAGGTGGATGATCTGGAACAGTGGATTGCTGAGAGGGAGGTGGTCGCTGGCTCCCATGAACTGGGACAGGACTATGAACACGTCACAGTGAGTTTTGTCTCATTCACATGCAGCGCAGACACTGAAGCACAGGGAAGTAAAGCTGAATTAATTACTTTTTGCTCACTTTTGCAAATACCTGTCTTTTCTTTCTTCAGATGCTGAGGGACAAGTTCCGGGAGTTTGCTCGTGACACCAGCACCATTGGCCAGGAGCGTGTGGACGGTGTGAACGGTCTGGCAGATGACCTGATCGAGTCTGGTCACCCTGAGAACGCCAGTGTGGCCGAGTGGAAGGACGGGCTGAACGAGGCCTGGGCCGACCTGCTGGAGCTGATTGACACGCGCACGCAAATGCTGGCCGCCTCCTACGAGCTGCACCGCTTCCACCAGGACGCCATGGAGGCGCTTGGCCGCGTCCAGGAGAAGAGGGAGGCGCTGCCATCTGACCTGGGCCGCGACCTGAACACTGTCCAGCACCTACACAGACAGCACAACACCTTCGAGCATGACATCCAGGCCCTCAGCGGACAGGTCAGCTGTCAGATCTCAAAACAATGAACCCAGAAGTGGGAGAAATACTGTCCTACCTGTTGTGTACTATGTGTAGTAGATGGCAAGAAAGCAGAGAGAGGTGTGTGTTTTTTTTTTTTTTTTTAAACTGAATGTCCCCTATTCCCCCCTCCACCTGCCAGGTGAACCAGGTGCAGGATGATGCAGCACGGCTACAGAAGGCCTACGCTGGGGAGAAGGCTGAGGAGATTCACAGGAGCGAACACGCCGTGACTTCGGCCTGGGAGGGCCTGCTGGAGGCTGGCCAGGCCCGCAGGCTCCTCCTGCTGGACACCGTGGAGAAGTTCCGCTTCTTCAACATGGTGCGAGACCTCATGCTCTGGATGGACGGTGTCAACCTGCAGATTGATGCCCATGACAGCCCCAGGTGAATTTGCTTCTCGGTTTAATTCTCCAGTTGACTTAATGAGTTCGGTGGCATGATCAATTATAGGTATTATTAAAACGTCTTTACAATCTCCCCTCTCTCTTCTCTTTTGTCCCAGGGATGTGTCCTCTGCAGGGTTGGTCATTGCCAATCACCAGGACATCAAGTCAGAGATTGAGACCAGGGCAGACAGCTTCACTGCCTGTATTGAGATGGGAAACAGTCTCATCAACAATAATCACTATGCAGCTGATGAGGTATTTTGCACCCGCTTACTTCCACAGATATCTTCAGTCACACTCTCATGCACATTCACAAGAAACAGTTTTGAGGAAAAATGGAACATGTTTATGATTAGTGTTGATATTAAATGGCTAGATATTCCATGGCTCATCATAGATTATTGCTTAATTTCATTCTTCTCATGTGTCCTCATTTGTTGTTGATGTGTTACCTGATCTTTACTGCTTCACAGATCCGGGAAAAGCTGGCCCAGCTCCAGGAAAAGAGGGACAAGATCAACAAGAAGTGGCAAGACAAGATGGACCACTTACAAATTGGTATGTACATTGAACATGTTTCAGGGTCTGTGTAAGTGTGTGTGTTACTGTATGTGCGTCTATTTAACTAATTTTAATTTAATTTTAGGTACTATGTATGTGTTTTAGTTTCTCATTATCTCAATGTTATCCCTTTTTCTCTCTCTCTTTGTCTCTGTGTCTCAGTGCTGGAGGTGTTGCAGTTTGGTCGGGATGCCTATGTGGCAGAGTCTTGGTTGGCAGGACAGGAGCCTCTGGTGCGAGCAGCAGAGCTGGGCTCAAACGTGGATGAGGTGGAGAGCCTAATCAAGCGCCATGAGGCCTTTGAGAAGCTCGCTGCAGGCTGGGAAGAGCGCTTTGTGCTGCTGGAAAAACTCACTACAGTAAGTGACAGGGGGGACTTAGATCAGGTATCAAAGATTTGATTAAATATGCCGTGGAGATTGGTTTGTGTGTCCGCCTGCCAGATGTGTACCACCACTAAATCCATGAATTGAGGTGTTGACTTTCCCTTGTTCAGGATGTGTATAGACATTGGCATTGCATTACTGAGTTTCCATTTTTCAGCTGGAGGAGCATGAGCTCCAGAGGAGGCTAGAGGAGGAGGAGCGAGCACGGCGACCCCCGACGCCACTCCTAGCAGAAGAAGTGGCACAATCTGAGACGGAGAGTCAAGCACATGAATCTGCAGCCAGGTAAAGGAGCAGGGAGTTCCTGCTAGAGCTAAAGGGTGTTTCTGTATATCCAGACATTGATTTCACAGGGTTTCTCTCTCTCTCTCTCTCTTTTACACAGAACCAGTCTGGACCAGACCACACTGAATCAGTCGGTATCAGTGAATGGAGTACACAGCGACAATGACACATCGCAGGTTAGACATGTTTTTGAGGATAAGTGTAAATATTTTTACAGTATTCATTTTACAATTTTTACTTCCACAATGCAGCAAAGGAGTTTTTTCCCCCTAGATTTCCTATGCAATATTAATTACCTATGCAATATCAGTATAGGGCTGTACCATGTAATGTCCTGTTATGTCTTTTCCATGTTGTCTTGTCCACCTACCATATTTTGAAATGGACCTGAAAGAAATATGTTCAGTGTTTGATATCTGAGTTAATGAGTTCATTGGGAAATTTGCCAGAATCTGAAACATTGTTGGAAATTTGCAGCAATGTTGCCATGAGTTTGTGACAACAAATGTTCACATGCAAATTTACACTACTGGCAAACGTTATCAAAAGAACATTTTGCAGCAAACTATGAAGTTGACAGAAAATATACCACAAGTTAGCTGCAGGTTCTAACAGGAATCCAAACCTGTAAGTACGTCATATATCTAAGACATGTACGTTTGTTTGTTTGTAAGTGTGTGTCCCTTGTCAGGTTCTGTCTTTCTGCTGTAGTCAACAACGGTGTTCACAAATTGATTAGTTGTTCCTTGTCATATAATTACCAACTTGAAAGATTTTTTTAAAATTATCATTGGAGTGGAATTAAACTTCTGAATCATAAATTACCATTGGAGAATGCTCCTTAAGTATAATTGAAAGAAATGTCAATTCATGTGAAACACAAGAGGCAACGATGACTATCAACAGTGTTTTATATGAGGGACAAGTCCTCTGAGATATGCTTGTGATAAAGGGCTATATAAATAAACTTGACTTGACTTGACTAACAGGAAAGAAAATTTTCGCTTTGACTATAAATTAAGTTGGCAAAGCAGTTCATAGTGTGGAAGCAGTTTATCTGAAATTATGACTCAATGCAAACATTATAATGGGCTACAGCCTTACTAATAAGGCAACTAGGTGAGATCAGCAGTCCGGCTCATGTCATCTCTGTATTATCTGGGTGAGCCTCATCTGGCAAACAAATATGAAAAACCTCTACACTTTTCTTTGCTGTGTGTTGTTGACTGCTGCAACTCAAAGTCAATCATACTGGTAAAAATATGACTTCTGCACAGTATATTTCAATGATGAATTGGCCGGTGTAATTGAACATGGTTAGGCCTCCATTTCTAAACCTATCTCTCCCCCTCATGCACTCATCCACTTATGCACACACAAATGACACACAGCTTTCTGTTTCATAGACAAATATATTTAAATTGAATTGAAGACACAGCTATGGCAGGCCTATGGTTATTATTTGCTTAGATAAAACATAGGTGTGGCACACAATGTTTGAGCCCAGGGCAAATGAATACACTTTGAAGCTGAGCCCACACAATTCTTTGATTGTACTACTTAACTTGTTTTGACAGAGTTGGGGGTAACAAATTAATCATTTGTTTGGTAATGTGGCTGAAAGTCAATTCAGAAAAATCTATAAGGGCACCACTATTAATTAGTGTCAGCAAGTTTCTGCCACAGACAAAGATTTCTTAACACTTTCTTATTGCATTTTTACCAGCAGTCATTATCGCTATCGTTGTCAGTGGGAAAGAAATCAGAGCCTAAACGTGTGTGTAAGCCAAAGCAGCCGGAGCGTGTGAGTACCAAGCCGCGGTCGGCTCTGTAGCTTCCTCATCGCCCCCCTCACTGCCCTTTGCTCAGCTCCTGGTCAACTGCAGTGCCTCGTTTCTTCTGTTGAGAAAGCCATTGCTCTCTGTCACAGATGCAACCATTGCTTTATTTATTCATGCACTGCGCAATGTCATTAATGAGTCCCATTGCTGTACCGAGGCATGATGCAGATTCATGAGCAGATTCTGGTCATGGATCGGAGATGTTGAAGCCTGTCTGGGTGCTGTTGCACATGTGCCTATATTGACCAGGACAGGAGTGACTGTAAAAGTAGAAACTACAGTAGTTAATGTGGTGGTAATTGTAATAGTTTGAAGCAAATGTATACATAGGTTGTTCATTTTAGTCTTCCCCTAGACGTGGTGTTCCTGAGTTTGGTGTGAAAACCATTTGCTGAAGTCATTTTAACTGCTCTTTGTAGAAAAAGAGGTTTGATGGAAGGAAATTATATTCTGTCAAGTAGAATTTGACATTTTGGCTGGAAAACAAAACCAGTGACAATGGATCTCTTTTAGAAATATTTGGAAGAAACACAAAACTCTGATCTTAGCTTACAATGCCTTCTGCTGCTGTCATGATGCAAATACAGGATTACTGTATGTTTTAAAACCCATCCCTCTGTCTGTGGATTTGATATTTTGGATTAATATTGTAAATAAGTCAGAACATTTGTCGTAGTCCTCATCTATGTGATTGTGATTGAGATGAAAGGCTTTAGAGAGTTGAACTGTGTCTCTGTGTTTGTGTTTTTGTGTCTGTGTTTCTGTGTGTTATGCTATTATCCTTTTGATATGTACAGTCGCTCAATAAGTACTGAGATCCTTGACCTTCATTACAAAATGAATTATCTGGGATTTTTTGTTTGTATTCTATGCATAGTACTCTATTCTATTGAAGGGGCAAAGAAATTCATGAAACTTAAATATATCGTAAACTTATCAAATTTAGATATTTTGTAAAACTTAAGATGAATCTTTTTTGTAAAAGTTTTTATCCCTTTCTTTCGTCTCACTCATGTTACACAGATTTTACGCAGGCTTGAACAATATTTACCTTTCAAAATTGTTTCACTTCTTCCCCTCTTCCTAACAAATCTGATATCAGGTTCCTTCAGTACATGTTACCTTATGTAAGGGTGGAGGTGGACTTTACTTGAGAATACTCAAGCTTAGTGTAGCAAACATGTTTTCTGTATGCGTGGTATTTGAACCCAAACTAAAACATCATTATCCTTTAAATAGTTTATGGGAAAATATGGGAGGAAGAGAATAAGTTTTTCTCCTTACTGTAACAGTGGATTTTTTTTGTTTTTCTTATTTTAAGTGCATACCTAAGCAGAATGTTGGAGGAGGTGGGGATTAGTTGGAGTTACTTATTTGAGCGACTGTTTAAAGTCAGTGTAATGCAATGGTTATTAATGTGGCCCTGTTGGACCGATGCTATGTTGTTATCTCAGGTATTCATGTGCCGTCAAAGCAACAGTCATCATGGCTTTTCATCTATGGTTGTGAATGGCTGCTTTGCTGCTCACCGCTTGCTTACAACCACGCGTCTTCCCGCCTCCTGACTACCGTTCATGTTCTGCTTTGAACCCCAGGGCTCAGAGTCGGAGTCGGTGAACGGCCCGGGCCGGGACAGCGGCCTGGCCTCCTCTCGCCTCGACCCGTCTGCCACTTTACCCAGCCGGGGCGGAGCGGACTCAGAGCCGGAAGCCATGGAGGGGATGCTCTGTCGAAAACAGGAGATGGAGTCCCACAGCAAAAAGGCAGCTACCAGGTGGGTGAAGTGGAGAATGCTGGGACTTTGAGATCAGGACGGTCAAACACTGAAAACTTGATTTTAGTAGAACTGATTGACAAAGAAAAAGATTATACCAAAAAGATTATACCATTGTTACCAAATATATGTGGTAACAATACATCATCAAGCTGTGAGTTGCAGTATTACTGAGTCAAACTGGGGATATGGAGGCATGCTGTACCCAATCAGTTGAAAGAGAGACTTGAAAGGATTTCAGGGGCGTAGGAGCAGACTGGCAGATATAAAAAAGGAAGACGTTGTAGATATATTTACATGAAATATATCTACTGTTAATTGACAGAGGTTTTTTTTATGCCTGACTTCTATGCTTGCCCCTCCTAATCACCTGTCTCTGTCCCCGTAGGTCCTGGCAGAACGTGTACTGTGTCCTTAGGAAAGGAAGCCTCGGTTTCTACAAGGACAACAAGAGCGCTAGCAACGGCATTCCATACCATGGAGAGGTACCGATCAGCCTGGGAGAGGCCGGGTGCGAGGTAGCCCACGACTACAAGAAGAGGAAACATGTCTTCAAGCTCAGGTGAGAGGAGAGAGAGCAAATAAAGGCCTCAATGGAGAATATACAGCTGTCAACCTATGATAATGAAGTGATGAAATATAGTGAAATGCCATGATGAAATGCCAAGAAAATGGGTGAAATAGTGAGACGTATTTTAATGTACACTACCAGTCAAAAGTTTGGACACACCACATTTTTCTGTATTTTTACTATTTTCCAATTTTAGGATAATGGTAAAGACTCAAAACTATGAAATGACACAAATGGAATTAAGCAGAGAAACACATAAGTGTTAAACAAAATTAAAACAATGTTATATTTTAGATTCTTTAAAGTAGCCGCCCTTTGCCTTGATGGAAAGGCAAAGGCTTTGGAAAGAACTTCATACATAGGCATCAACTTCACTGTTTATATTTGTCTAAGAAACAAATTTCAAGCATTTAAGCATAAGCCTTTAGATAAAAATGGCTTTAAGATAATGAAAAACATAGTACATTTAAGTATGTATGCATGTTTATAGTTTTGCCTTGACTTATCGCTTCTCTTCAATGTGTCTGCAGGCTAGGAGACGGTAAAGAGTACCTGTTCCAAGCAAAGGATGAGGTGAGTGTATGAAACAGAATTATTAGAATAGAACAATATGGAAAGGTTTTATGTAAAAACAATCTTTTCCGGTGCACTGGGACTCTGTGCCTGAATGAGGAGGAGTAACAAACGTTTCTGTGTGTGTGTGAAGGCGGAGATGAGCTCCTGGATCCGCTCCATCCACTGCTCCATTCCAGCAGGGGGGTCGGGAGAGTCGCCCGGCGGCCCGCGGGGCCTCAGCCGAGCCATGACCATGCCTCCCATCTCCCCCAGCTCAGGCGAGGCCGGAGGCGTCACCATGCGCAACAAAGACGGCAAAGAGAAGGATCGCGAGAAGAGGTTCAGCTTCTTTGGCAAGAAAAAATAAAACATTTGTAGAAAAAAGAAAAGAAAAAAAAAAACATTGATGGAAACATTTGTCAAAATTTCAACAAACTGAAACAGGCAGAAAGGAAAGTACAAACAAGTCATACAAACACATTGCTCTCAGTGCTGGTCCTAAGGAGTTTGTCGACAGCTATGTGGCTTACATAGACCTTTCGTTTCTTCTCTTTCTCTCTCTCTCATTCTCTCGTTCTCCCTTTTTATCTGTCGTTTCCTTCTCGATATTTCACATTCAGCTGCACCCAGCAAACGAAAGCCCTCTTCCTGAGGCGGTTTCAGCCAACAGGCAGAGCTCATTCCTCTGAGTCACTAACAGAAACCCGGTTGTTTAAAGGAGTGGCGGCGGCGGTTAGCGTTAGCGGGGCCTAGAGTTACACTTCTTCTCACGGCCCCGGGTCAATTCCATTCCACCTGTTTGATTCTGCTTCCGTTAAAATATTTTCTCTCGGTGAGTCTCGACTAGCCAAGCCTTTTTGATGCTGTGTCACTAATACCAGAAACGATGGATGATGGCGTTCCACTAAGGTGCACACTCTTTTTTTATTCCTTTCCCCCCCTTTCATGCTGTCTCTCTTTGGGGAGGACCACATCAGTCTCTTTTTTGTTCTTGGTATTGATGTTATTAACCTTACCAATATTATTGCTGTTATTATTATTATTTATCTTTTGCTATTGCTGGTTTGAGAAAACAAGAAACTAATAAATTTGACAGTAGATAATCTTGATTCATGTTGTGGAGCAAAACAAAAATTTGGTTAAACTAGTGGAGAATGTTGGGCTTGCCCCTGTTTGTAATGTTTTTTTTTTTCTAGGAATGACAGTTTATGAGGTGTTTTTGAGAAAAAATAAAGCTCAATAAATTTTAGCAGTGTGCAGTAAGTGATCACGAGTTTCACCATTGGGAAAATGATATATATATATTTAAAGTGGTTTTATTTTTTATTTTATCTTCTAATTTTGCCTGTATTTGATTATTTCTTTTGAGTGATCTTTTCTGCTTGATTTTTGACTTTCTTTGTTTCTGTATAAAGCAGAGAAGATTAGTTTTCTAGTGTGTGTGTGTGTGTGTGTGTGTGTGTGTGAGTTGTGGTGCTGTGGATTTTGCACGTTTATGTTATTCCTGATCAAAGGTGGCCAGATGGATGCTGCTTTTCTTACGGTACACACATGCACACAGAAACCAGACACAAACACAGAAAAAAACTTGGGAGGACTTTCTAAAATTGGCTTTTCTTTGTTTTTGGTTTTATTTGTATAAACTAAAATTACCAATGAACTAAGCAGTCCTCCGAGATGATTTTCAGATTTCCGTTTCACTCTTCAAACGCCTACTACCTTCTCTCCATGCAGTGCTGTGAAGGCACTGTGTGGGCAGGTTGTAGGTCCAAAGCTGAAGCACATTCTCTGTGTCAGACTGTAGGGAGGCGAGGACAGCAGCGGGACAGACGGAGGGTTGGCAGGTCTCATTACAGGTGGGGTGAGGGGTGTGGAAGTGAGATTGGATAAGTGGCGAAGAATGTGCTTTGTCATGTGCGACCAGAGGGAGAGAGGCGTACCGAGCCTTACTTGAACCCACTGACTGCTACGCTGAACCTTTGTAGACGCCCGGGCCTTTCCTTCCATTCCAACGGTTCTTGCCCACTAAAAGGAAGCTTTATTGTTCACAGTACAAATGAATGAATACGAATGTTTAAAACGTGCCCCTTGGCAATGATCTAATGTATGTCAGTGGATCAGAGACCCAGGTGCGATATGCAGACAGATGTGTTGGAAGTTGAAGAATAGTAACCACGGATCGCTCTGCTCGGTAACGGTGGCAGAGGGGGAACAGGCCTAAATCGTCTCTTAGATGAGCTCTTGCATTATGTGGCATGACTTCATGTAGGTTTATACTTGTACGTGTCTCATTGTCGTCTCCAAAGTCTCCTCTGTGTTGATGTTCCCCACATACATGAGATCACTTAATGTGCAGGGTTGGGGAGTAACTGACTGTATGTAATGGGATTACAGTAATCCAAGAAAACTGGTCACGGCATTCGATTCCTCAGAAACACGCTTGAAAGGAAAAGGGCATTTAGATTGTTAGACTATAGACAGAAACATAATTTTATACATCTTGAAGTAATTGCTGTTTGTTGTTGATAACTGTACTGTACTATAATTGGTAACTTGAATTCAAGTGTCGAACTGCTTTTTCTAACTGCCAAGGTAATCAAAAAGCAACAGAAAGTAATTGGATTACATTACTGAGTTTAATTACTCTTATGGATTGTTTTGCTGATTACAATTTTAAGCAGGTAATCAGTAATATGTATTGGATTACATTTTGAAAGTAACCTTCCCAACCCTGGTGGCAGCATGGCATGATATACCATGAAGCCCGTGCTGTGGAGGGTGGATTAGTACACAGGAATGTCTGATAACACAAAACAACTGGAAATAAATATTTGCATATGGTTTCAGTGGTTTTAAAATGGTCTAGATGGGTTGGCCAAACACAATCTAAAGCAGTGAGCAAAGTATTTTCCAGTCCCAAATGAATGTGGAACCGCTGTGGACCACCGCTCCACAGAAACACCCTTCTAACAGCTGTATGTGTAATGAATTCTCAAATCAGAGAAGAGAAATATTATATTGAACGACTGAACTGACTTGACAGTAATTAGCCCATACTTAAACTGACTGCCTTGTCTCTGTGGATGGGAGTTTGTGTCCCAGGTGTGAGACGGAGCTCCTGGTTTCAGCCTAGTTTAGGCCCTGAAGGTCTGTCAACATGTTCACTATTTGGGAACGGAGCTAATGAGCTCATTGCATACATAAGTGAGCCGACTCCATAAGCATTCACTGTGAACAGTTTCAAATGGAGGTTTCATTCCCCCCCCATGGATGAGCTGCTTTAGTGGCTATTATCTACCTTTTATCTCTGATCTGCACATCAGGCACAGAAAGCCAGTTAATGTAAGTGAATTCAAAGGTTAAAGGTCTACAATGTATTTTCTTACCAGTTCATTTGAATGTTAATATTCATGACTCAAAATTAGTTGTGGCCAAATTGGTCACATGAAGCAAAAATATTTGACCATACTTGACATACACAAGCTCTCTCTCTCTCTCTCTCTCTCTTTCACACACACTCACACACAAATACTGTACTGTATATTCAATGCAGAATGACCCTGGCGATCCAGTCTTGTGGAAATTCACTCAGCTGGCTGTGATTCGGTGTTGCATATGGCATCCTGTTAAAATAACATTGTGCTACTGGTGAGCTTTGGCCAGAAAATGGAAAGTATGTATTATTGATGTCAAAGAGATGAGTTTTTAGTTATAAAAACTTGTAACAATGGAGTACTTATGAAGAAAAAAACAATCTTTTACTTGATAAGTAGATATGAGTGGAAAAAGAAGACTGGTGGCAATTTGAGCTTCCTTTTTTTAGAAGAAGGCAGGAACTTGCTGTCTAGTGGGAGCTTGTGTTTTATCATCCAGTGGTCTGTCTTGCAGCGTTTGATAAGCCTGTCCACCTACCTTCATTTCTCATTACTTTTGACGAATGTCTGTTCCTTCCTCTGTGGGTAATTCAGAGTTGTTAATACCACTACTATTATTAATTGCTATTATTATCATTATTGCTACTGTTATTACTACTACTACTACTGTTACTAATGCAACTTATTGCAACAATTATAACTGCTGTCCATTTTCAGGTACGTGTCTGTAATACCAGACCCTTCCACACGATGTCAGTGTGCTGTGGAGCATTTTCATTACAGATCGAAAATAATGTTTGTTGACTTGTGTATCTACATCTAATATTAGGAATAATAAAACATGGTTTAATCAAAAACAGCTCGATTGTGTTTTTTTGAAATGTTAAAAAGTGGTTGGCCACCTCTCCAGTGCTTTTAATCTGCAGGGTGAACAGGTGAGACAGACTGTCAACAAATTAGATCTTTATGAAGCTGTCAGCAGTGGCGTGTGCACAAAACTTTGACTGGGGTGCCTAAGGTGGGACCCTGACTCATTGTGGGGGGGCCATGGCATGGTTAAGGTATGACAAGCAGCAAAATCAAGTCCAGACCAAAGGCTGTTTCCCTGGAGTCCAAAATCAAGATCAGCAAGTCTAGTCTTTTTTGAAACCGAGAATAGAATAATGTGCAAAGGTTTAAAATTTGCAATATTACAACAATAGATAGTCTAGACTTAAAGCAACACCAAAAACACCAAGTATTTGAAGAAAAATCATGTTTGAGTTACTGATCATAACAATGAGTCATTCCACATGCTTGTAGATTGAATATTTCATATTTGTAGATTGATTAACTCTAGTGGGAGAATGATTTCCTTTCCTCCATATAGTAGAACTCTAATACAAAGCAGGAGTCCAGTGCGACAGATGTTGCAACTAAATTTATAAAACAACTTCTAAAAGATATTAAGATTATCATTATCTAAAGTAAATAATTCACATTTATTAAACTAGTGCATCAAAGCACTTTACAGCTGAAACAGTCTTTTTTTCTTATTTGTCCAACATGTAGGCCTACAATGTGTATTATGTTGTTCCTCTATCTATGCGCTGCGCCCTCTGGCGGCGCCTCGGGAAAACTGCAATTGCTTCCTCTACTGAGAAATTATTATTGAAATTGAACTGAACAAAATAAGCAGCGATTTGAATAGGGTGTACACTGGGAATACAAACAGTTAAATACACTCTTGAATTAGCTGAATGTATGTGTTCACATATTCTGAAGTATTTTTATTCAGTATAGTGCGTGGAGGACGTGGAAAGGATGGCTGCTCAGTGGAGAATGGAAGTAAGAGTGAAAAAAGTGCTGTCAGTGAGGAAGAAGTCATGGTACAAGCAGCAAACAGTCAAGGCAAGGGATTGAGGATGATCAAGTCATATACTTGAGGTCTAACATTGTCTTACAGTATGTTCAAGCAGTGGAGGGTGTTGAGGAAGAATCGGTCATGGACAAAAAGACAGAGCAAACTTTCAAGGAGCGCTGTCTGGAGATATTCGTTGCTTTCATTATGGCCATAAACTGCTTTAAAACGTCTGAGAGGATGGTGATTCATGATTTGACATGGTAAAGAGTTAACATCTAAAGTTTATATTGAGAAAAGGAGTTTTCAACATTTCAGACCCAGGGATCTGAATCCTTTAGAAATAAATTTAGTTTGAATCTTTGAAGGTTCAGCTGGGTAACAATTCTGATTTTTTTATTTTTTTTTATTTTGACTCACTGGCTACTGTAAGATTGTGTATTATCCTGTAAGGGGCAGCAATGCTAGGACTCGTCTTGTCTGCCGCAATTGTGCATGAAGCAGAAGAAGTTTATTCCATGACTTTCTGCACTACAGCAGGCGGGCTAACTTTGCCCTGGCAGCTGACTTGTAGGTAGATTGGCAAGCGCTTTAAATGTAGCCTGTTTCTGTTTCCTGACATTATGAACCAAGCATAAATGTCAGTTTACTCGTTATTGCTTGGCATCTTTTAAGGGAAGTCAGTCAAAAGGTTTGTTATGCAAGACACTTGCAGCTAGTAAGCCTTGGAATCTCGGCTAATAAGATATAAAAAATAAAAATACACTTGCGTTCATTGTGTGATACATGATGCTGATTTTATCTCAGTGTACAAACCAAGGGATCAAGTCTTGGGCTGCAGAACAACTTCAAACTCCACACACCTCAATATGACTCTGTGACTGAGGCCCATCCTCTGTATAGGAATATAAATTAAATATTTTATTCTACAAGAAGTTATAGTCACAATAGCTCTTCTTCAAGTGTGTGCTCTTATGCAGATTTTTTTTGTGCCATTAGGAAGATGCATGAGTGTCAGTGTGTGTAGCCTAAATCCTGTCAGTGTGTGTAAATCCTGTTCTTGGTTTAGTGGGCAATTGCTGCCTTCAAGTCATTCTCATAAATTCCTTATGAGTTTGGGAGGCATAAATACGACTTGTTTTGCATTCATGTGGTTTTGGTCGGAAATAACACCAACCAACACTGAAGGCTCTAGTTTGAACTTCATCCTGTCTCCACCCTTTTTACTCTTCTGGTAAACTGGTTCCAAAAATACATCATGTCATCATGTCATGTCACAGTGATGTCGCACTTTGCAGATTATATTCTACAATCTGTTACAAACTTTCTTTAATTGATCCTATATACAAGCTGCTAACGATAACATAACAAGACTTTACAGAAGTGAAATTTGTTGCGGATTATAGTTTGTAGACTTGCTTAATAAAACAAAAAAAAATGTAACTTTAATTTATGATAAATGATATAATGTGCTCGGTGTTTCACCGGGGGGCGCTGGTTGTCCCCTCGCTTCCCCTTCTGCCTGCAAGTCCACGTTGATGGCACACAGCACCCGTCAGCGACTTTCCCCGTGTAATAAAGCAAGATGGCAGCTGTTGTTGAGAATGTTGTCAAACTGTAAGTGTTCGACTTTTCTACATACGTTACACAGCAGGCAGTGACACACCGCAGTCAGGTCTAAATAGCGGTCACACACAGCGACTGACCGTGTCGCTAGCTAGCTTACCAACCTCGACACTGACTTAGTAACGTTAGCAAACGCTGTCGGAGCGTCATGTCTGTCCATATCCTGGAATGGAAGTGTAACAGTTAGCACACACACGCAGATGACGTTTCTGATGTCTGAATTATAAGCCTGTGTAATAGAACATGCGTCGACTTGATCATAAATGTATTTGAATATATATTATAGGAACTTGTGGCTTCTTTGTAGCCAAGCGGCTACCATGCTAGTCAAGTAACTTACAGTAGCTAGTTGGCTTGCTCGCTAACAGGCTAAGGAGATTCTCATTCTGGCCAACGGCAGCGCAGTCTAGACTGCTGGCGGTTGCCCAACTTGTAAAGAATGAATGGAAGATTGACCTTAAAGATCAGCCTTTCCATTCTCGATCTTAGGGTTATTACACTTGTAACAACACCTTTGTAACTCTTAAACCTTAGGAATCATAAGGCAAACACTACTGTTTCCAACGACCGGTGCCTGGTTGGTTACATGCTTACATTTCCGATGTCTTCCGTATTTGTGTAGGAATTTCAGTAGAGGCTCTTAAAGGGTATACTTTAAGTGTTTTACGGTAATTTCGGGCATAACACTTTAGTTAAATTCCTAGTTACCATGGTAACCGGTGATAGCCTGAACTGCCAACCTCTCGACAGAGATTATTACTTTTAAACATCTTAAAAACTCAGCTTTACACCTTAGGCTATCCTATCTGATATCAAATCGTGCCATCCGTTACAGCAACAAACCAGTGCTTACATATACATGAGGTCTACAGTCTGGTTGCATCATGTCTTCTACTTACAGCTCACTTATTTCCCTTGTCTTAGAGATTTGTTTAATAGTGTTGCTTTAAACTTCTCTAACGGTTTGTTTATAATACATCTTGTAAGACCCGTCGTTTAGTGTACAGCATTCTCTGTTAGCACAGTCTGCAACAATTGTAAAAGTTTCAAGTCTGTCTTTTTTGAACCTTTATCCTGGGAAGGGGCACCCTGGTGGCTCAGTTGGCTAAGGTGCACCTGTGATCTTGTTGCATGTCATCCCCTGCTCTCTCCCATCTCCCTTGTAAACAATCAAAACATTTACTGAAAAAAAAAAAAAATGTATCATGTGAAAGCTGAATCAGCATGCTCTTTTTCTGCATCACCCAGCTGCACATTTATACAACTATACTTATGCACACCTGGGGCCTACCCAGTACAGCTACAGTCTTCCTCTGTTCACCCCTGACCCAGAGTGCACTGGAGCAGTGGGTGGTTCAGTGCTTTGCTCAAGGGCACCTTGACAGCAGCAGCAGTTGTTGAATGACAGGGCGGTGCTTATTCACTTTCACTCTCAGATTTTCCCTGCCAGTCTGGGATTTGAACTCTATACCTTTCTGTCACGAGCCTGCCTGTCTGCCTCTCTCACCTCCAGACCGCAGCACTTGGCTTTACTGAACACTGTTGACGGTAAAAAGGCAAACTGCAGTATTCCAGTGTATTTATGTTGAAAACACAGCAGACTTGTGACTGTGCTCTCCACCAAGCTTGTTGCTGTTGATGTACCAACAAAAGAGCGCCTGCTGTTCCACTCTCACTAATGAGTCTGGCGTTCAGTGACATTGTCTATTGAGCTACTTTTCCAGGGTGCCAGCACAACAGAGAAAGACGAAGGGGTTTAAACCAAGTTATAGAAAGTCTCAATTCCGTTGGTTTTGATTTGGCCAGGGTGATTTTTAAGCTTCAAACTATAATAAAAACAAGCCCACTTCACCAGGAGAAGAGCTATGCAGAAGTTCTGCATGGTAAGATTTCATTGATAAGTAGAAGGTAGCCTTATGAGGGTTTTGTTTCCCTCAGGTTGGGAGAGCAGTACTACAGAGATGCCATGGAGCAATGCCACAACTACAATGCCAGGCTTTGTGCTGAGAGAAGCGTTCGAATGCCCTTCCTCGACTCTCAGACCGGTGTGGCTCAGAGCAACTGCTACATCTGGATGGAGAAGAGACACAGGGGGCCAGGTGATACACACACACACACACACACACACACACACACACACACACACAGAACCTGTAGAGTTGCTACGTTTGATATTCAATTGTCTTAAAATGGCTTGGTGGCATTGTCAGCATCTTTCATGTTGCCGCTTCTCTCTTCCATCTTTTTTGCCTCTCCATTTTGTGGTATCTAGTGAAACAGAATCTTTAAAGATAATCTAAAAACAGAGTAAAGAAACAACAAGCTCACATCACACCATTTGCACAATGAGGGGATAAATATAGCATGATCTATTTTAGCTTTTTCTTTCCTGAATTGGAGAAAACCTCTATGAAATGACATGACAAGAAGGCCTAAGGGCGAAATTTTGTATAGAGTCAACACTTGGGAAAGGCTCAAATGAGCAAAATCATTTATATACAACATACCAGGCTTTCTTTTTTCAGTGTACCAAACAGCAGATCAGTGTAATATAAGCAGGTTTACAACTAGCTGTGCCTCTTAGTGCCGTTTTAAGGAAACTGAAGGATAAATGTAGACTTTTCCTGTCAATGTGTCAAAAAGACTGTCAAGCTCTCCCTTCAGCTGACTGTAGTATCATGTACAGGAGTGGTAATAAGGCTTTTTCTGCCGTGCCTCAGGCATGGCTCCAGGGCAGCTCTACACCTACCCATCCAGGAGGTGGAGGAAGAAACGGAGAGCTCACCCTCCAGAGGACCCGCGCCTCATCTTCCCTCCTGTGAAGCCAGGTACCGCAGGACTTAGCTCTGCTCCTTCACCACTCTACCATGTCCACATTTAAGCAATAAGAGTAATGCACCGTTATCATGAAAAAAGAACGCAAATGTTTGATATGTCTTTTCTTAAATAATGATCATATTTGCTGCTCATCCAAAAAGCAAAATAGTTCCAGTTCTGGTATGAGTGGTGATTTTCAGTCAGCGCGTTAATATTTGAATTAACAATATGCGGTCACAGGTGTGTGTTAATGGGGCGTTTCACAAGGGTTTCGAACATGACTGAGCCAATCGGAATGAGGACCAGAACTATGCGTTGTATAAATAGCGGTTTTGGAATGGAATGTATTGCTGTATGTTTTGTTGTTCAAGTTGCATACAACTCATTTGTGTTATTTATTCCTAGAGCTAGATTTAAACTTGAAGAAAGACGCGCTGGTGTCATCAGACGGCAGCAGTCTGGAGGCTCTGCTGAAGGGGGACTCGCTGGACAAGCGAGGCTCCGCAGAGATCCGAGGCGCAGAAGAAGAGCCCAACCTGAGCGACGTAACCACCGGCCTGAACCCTGCAGCCAGGATTAGAAAGGTTTGCTGTTTCCAGCATTAGAGCTTGGTGTAAAACAGGGTTGGGGACTTTCATGAATTGAACTGAGAATGCATGGTGAATTCCAAGTCAATTCCTGGAGTTGGAATTGGAATTGGAATTGGAATGTCACCCAGCTCTAAGAAAACAGAATTGGAATTGAATTGGAATGACTGGAAACAGAATTGAATTCCATTAAATTCAGTGAAATTCCACTTCTTAGAGAGTTGCTAAACATTCTAAAAACATTATTAATCAAATAAAAGACAGTTAAACAAATCAAATACATTCAATCATAATGTGTGGATTACGATTACATGTTATGCATCAAATACCACCTGAAAGGAAAGTGGTGGAGCGCACAACCTCCCACCGCTGCTGGGCGAGATAATGAACAAACAGGCCTCATCATGTTCCTATTGAGAGAATTCAGCATAATAATAACATCATACCCCAGAGGGGGTTGGAGGGGTTGTAGCAGCGTGGGATGAGAAAAACAACTTCATTTTCCGCTGACATTTGACAGCTGACATTTATCTGCCTCAACTCCTCCTCTCCCCTGTCAACACAGAGAATCCTAGAGCCAGACGACTTCCTGGATGACCTGGATGATGAAGACTACGAGGAAGACACGCCTAAAAGAAGAGGCAAAGGAAAGGGGAAGGTAAGGCAGGCCGTGGTAACTAGGGACGGGACGATATGCTAATCTTTAGCGATCCGGTTCGATATGCGATAGGGGGTTTTAGTATGACTGTGCAGAATTATGTTAATTTCTGAGCCACAACACAGCTTGCTAGAATGTAAATAACAATTTAAAAATGTTATTACAAAAGTGCAAATAATAATATAATTTCGATGGAAAGCTTGTGAAATTGTGATGGGCGAGCCGTTTCATTTGTGATTCCTACAGCAGAATAAAATGGAGCTAATATCGCGATTCATTTTTTCTGCCCCACGATACGTATTGTCACATTTTTGTATCGCGATATATTGAATTTCGATATATCGTCCCATCGCAAACGTGAATCCATTTTAAGAGGACATCCCAGTTTGCCTGTCGACTCTCCTGACGTCTCCGTCTCGGTCTCCAGGGTCGAGGAGTGAGCAGCAGCAGCAGGAAGAAGCTGGACACGGCGGCGCTGGAGGACAGAGACAAGCCGTACGCCTGTGACAGTGAGTCCAGAGGGGGGGGGAAGCAGCATGTGAACTGAACTGGGGTCAGGGGGTCGCTGCAGAAGTTAGTAGCAAGCTCTGTCTAAAGCGCTGCAGTGTCCACCATCTTGGTAGTCTAAGAAGCAACTAATCAAGCAAGACTTCGCCCAAGTCATTCTTTGTCACCTTCTTTTGCTTCTTCTCCTTTCACCCTCCATCATCTTCTCCTCCTATATCTCCTCCTCTTTCTGCTCTTCTTCTGTGCCCATTTGTTAAGACTTTCTCAATCTGAAATCTGCTGTATTTTCTTGTGTCTGTCATTCTGATATCATACATTTCTTTAACTTTGACTCTGCGTTGCATAGTTTTCCATGGGCGGGGAAATGTTTCTTCCACTTCTTCGGTGTGTTTTCAAACTACCTGTCTGTATTGCTTAATGTTATTCTCCTCTGTGTGAATCATTTTCACTTTCAGCTGCAATTCTGGGGTAGGCTGATGCCGCCCGACCGAGTCTCTGTGGGTCTATGAGCCTGTTTCTCTGAGTCTCTGTCTGTGCTCTCTCGTCTCCTTCTCTCTCTCTTCTCTCTTTCAGACACTATCAAACAAAAGCATATTTCAAAACCGTCTGAAAGAGGTATATTTCTCTCATTCCTTTTTACTCCAGTCTGCCTGTCTTTTTTGTCTTCACTGCCTGTTTTGTTTTTCTGTCTGTGTGTTAACAAGTAGAATTGCTCTCCGTGTAGATCAGCTCATAGATTAATGTGTTAGTCTGCACTATTATAACTTCAATCAATTGGCCATTTATTGAAATTTGATCAACCAGCTTTAGAAGAAGTCAACACCACATTATTATAATCCCTAACTAAACTAATGATCAGCTTTGGGTTAGGCTAGTTTTCTTTTCCTTTGCCAGTCTGACCCTAAACTCCTTACAGATGTAGATTAACTAGAGGCTGCTGGACCCTACTGTTGCCTACTTTGTCTTTTGTCTCGCAATTGAATGTGTAATTTGACTGCATTACTGTTTATTTCCTTGCTTCTTTTTATTCTTTATTCCTCCTCAACACCTCTGCATCCTGTCCAGTCTTATTCCACTCCCCATGTTTTAGAGCGAAATGGTGCCTCTGCTTTGGTTTTGAACCAGTTTTTGACATTTGTCTGCGCTGTGGGAATCCCACATGTATGAGTGCGTGTGCGCGGGAGCAATGTCTTCACCTTCCAGAGTATGAATCCGGCTGCCGCTGTACGCCGTCGCCTCGCATGTGACTAGCCGCCTCTTTAGAAGACCGTCTGAACAGAGCGCTGACCCAGAGAGTTCAGTTAACCGTTGAAGAAACAGGATGTTAGCCGTTGAGGAAGTGAAAATGAGAGTGAATGACTGCGTCTCTGTTTGAGTGAGAGAGAAAGGAAAAGTGTGGAAGTGAAAGAGGAAGTGGCTCATCTCATGATAAACCTCAGACTCGCCCTGTGACAGCGGCAACACAGTGGGATCTTTGTCCTCTCTTCATTCTGACGTCCATGAATCCTCCTTAGACACACTTAGTACACTTCAGGCTCTATTGATGTTTTATAGAATATTTATTCTAATTAGTGGAACTTACAGCTGCCATTTACATATATTAGGAAGGTGCTGTGAAAGCAATTTTAATTGAAATATACAGAGATCTGCATATACACTTAGACGGTGGAGTGAAGTGAAACTGGTCCTTTTACCTCAAATGAAATTTCTATTTCTGATTTGAAAAAAAAAGGACTGTAAAAGGAGGGAGGCAAAAATTCACCATTTCTTAGCTGCTTTCAGCGTTTCTTATTAATGGGAAAATTACTGCTTAGCTAACGCTCGTCAAGCAGCTGTCTTAAGTTGAAGGAGAAGCCGAAACCCCGATGCTGTAAAAATGGCACCTCTGCAGTTCCTCAGTCACATCTCACTGACAAACTACAGTGTAGCACTATCAATGGCTGATGTTTTCTGTTCTTTCTGATGCATGGCTGCCATAGAACGCATGTCTCAAAACTTTGTTTCATCGCATAGAAACATCCAGCATTTTTTTCTTCAGCTTTCTAAGAGTCAGCATTTTCAGTGCCAAGTATATCATGTCATTGTGGCGATCTTGCTCTTCCATAAAATGTAGGAGATCACAGCATCTTATTGTGTTCTTAAGTGGAGATTTCCCCGCTGTCTCACATATTATCACTTCACCCCCATTGGACTCTGAGAGTATTATCGCCATACCAAAGTTTAGAGGTAGAGAAAAGACATTGCACAGATGCAGGAATGATATCATTTGATCATATAAAGTCAAGTTACATGGCGCTTTATGGGCTTTGAAATCTCTTTCAAGATCTGCTCACAAAGCTGCTTTGCATAGAAAAGAAGATTTTAGATCTGGATTTTTATATTTATGGATGTCCCTTTCCATCACTGCAGCTAATTGGTGTTTTTAATCGATCTGCCTATTATACATAACAAAAAAATACTTGCACGTTCTTTACTGGTAACTGGAATGATGTGATATACTTTTCCCCTCTGTCAGTGTGAAATGTTTGAATAGACCAGGCTTATGCATATATAAAACAATCTATTCATTAGCAAAATATAGGAATATGCTAGTTTAGGCTCACCAAAGTGCTTGAAAATGTCCCACAAACTCTTGTGTTATCATACAAGATGGCCAACAAACACAATAATCTGGACAATAGAAATGTTAGTGTTTCTGTTATTCTTATTCCTTTGGTCAGAAATAAAAATGTCATGATAGCAGCAGAAAGAAGCAGTCACACCTCTCGCTCAATTACTTTCACCACCGACTGTATGTGCAACATGGAATTTACTCACGCATTCTTTGTTTTCATACATGTTGTGTTTTATGGTTTTGGTGGCAGTCTGTGGGAAGCGCTACAAGAACCGTCCCGGCCTGAGCTACCACTACGCCCACTCCCACCTGGCTGAGGAGGAAGGGGAGGAGAAGGAGGAGATGGAGATCAGCGAGCCGGCCCCGCCCGTACCCGAAGAACCGAAAAGTAAGTGTGGAGCCGCAGTGGGTCAGAGGAGAGTCCCTACAGTCGCAGATTAGACGTCACATGTGTTGTTGCGCTGGACTTTTGAGTAACTGGACGCTCCTGCTCATTTCCATCTCGCTTCTCAGCTCCCAAGAAAGGCCCAGACGGTCTTGCGTTGCCGAATAATTACTGCGATTTCTGCCTGGGAGACTCCAAAACCAACCACAAGACGGGCCAGTCAGAAGAGCTGGTGTCCTGCTCTGACTGTGGACGCTCAGGTGGGTACAAGCCGGTCGGCTGTCGAACAGAGCAGCTGCAGGAGAGAAAGCCCATCTATCCATGCGGCCTTATGAGTGTGAATGACCGCAACAAACTTTTTTTTTTTCATATGTTCTCCCCAATGCAGGTCACCCCTCCTGCCTGCAGTTCACTCCAGTAATGATGGCTGCTGTGAAGACTTACCGCTGGCAGTGCATAGAGTGCAAATGCTGCAACATGTGCGGCACCTCAGAGAATGACGTGAGTTTACCTGCAAGTCCCAGTCACACAAACACCTCAGTCTCATGGTTTCAGTACATATTATTGTATGCAAACATAATCAGCGCACCAATGGGATGTTTCAGCGTAAATTTAGTGGTGGTTTGGACAGAGTGCTGAAGTCTGCAGGGTAAAAAGTGCTTGTTGTCCCTTTCCTCCAGGATCAGCTTCTGTTCTGTGACGACTGTGATAGAGGCTACCACATGTACTGCCTCAGCCCCCCCATGTCTGAACCTCCAGAGGGTAAGTCTGCTGCATGACATATGAAATATGTGGTTTTATTGGTCAATGCTTCTTAAGCCTGACTTATACAAGATTTTAGTAAAAACAAAATAGTGTTTTAGTCCGTAGAAAATGGTTTATGCCTATCCCAAGGAGAGCTGGATCTCAGGTGTAGGGTAAAAACTCTATAAAGTCACTTCTGAGCAAAGGAAAAAAAGATCTGTACACTAAATGTTGCACCCAAGTAAGCTTAACTTGTGCAACATTTCAACTCAGTACCTCTTAAGCCTGACTAATACAAAGGTGTGTCAGCAACTCTGAAGTTCGTCTGTGTACTGTAACAGTACAGTTCTAAATCTTCAGAAAATTAATTAGCCTTTTGTATTACAACTGTCCTTTATAAACAAATGAGTGGGGTACCACCATACCTATTTTGTGCTACGATCTCATGGGTCAAATAACGTAGTTAGCCAAGGCCAACATTAACAACAGCAACATCAGGACAGATCTTTCTTAAACAATGATGACACTAATAATGGTTTCTGTCATTTTGGCACCAGGGAGCTGGAGCTGTCATCTATGTTTGGACCTTTTGAAAGAGAAGGCATCCATATACCAGAACCAGAACGCCCCCCCATCATGATGGCCGCCCACCTGCACACACTCACCACCGTCCCGCAGCAGCATGGTTCAAGAACGATACCTCTCCTGACAAGCTGACCTAGGAGGGAGTGTTGCAGAAGAGAAGATGCATTGTGAAAAGGGAAGTACAACTTACCAAACTGGCCTCAATTTGCTTCATATATGACTGTTACACAGTTCCAAGCTCACATTCAGTCCCACAGATTTTTATTTTCAACTTGCCATACAGCCAATTTGAGCAGTACTCAATTACACCCAGATACACAGCATAAATAGCCAAATTATCACATCCTGTTTTGTTTTTTTTACACACATACCTGCACATACTCGCTAAAATCCTGCCTCTATCCTGCAATGTATTGATTTTGCGACTAGAGCAGAAACACAGCTCGATGGAATCAAGTAGCATGCCAACGCTTGCTCATCATAAAAGAGACATTTTTTAATATTTATATATTTGTATGGCATATAATGGTGTGAATTATGTACGCAAGTTGGAAAGAGAATGGTCATGTTATGGTCTTTTTATTAGTGCCCATAATCATCATTATGGAAAAATAATCCATAGCCACATTTTCTATTGTAGCAGTGCTGATATTCAGAAAAGAGATTAGTTTGATAGAACTAAAGGGATTTTCTGAGACTGTACGTAAACAATGCTCCATCCCACCCACAGCCGCCGGCCACACACCGGCCCAGACGCAAACCAAAAATAGGTACTGACATTCTTCTCAAAAAGGCTCCAAAAGGTGAAGGAATTTAGTGAGGTTGGGTTGCTAGAGGCTGACTGAGCTCAGGTCGAGGCAGGGATACACACACATGTGATTCCCATGTTTCCTTCAGCCTTTTTGACAAAACTGTCTTCACTGGCTCTTCACTCGTCCTGTAGAACTGCAGCGTGACAAAAAAGACCTGCTGCTGGTCCTGAAATGAAAAATTGTCCTTAATGTACAGACCTGGGCCTACTTTATTATTATTATTATTATAATTATTATTATTTTGCCAGTCAAGTGAATTAAGCACAAATTCTTATTTGCATTGTCAGCCAGGTAAAGGGATATAAAGCCTCCATCGCTGTGTTCTAGCAGTTTGCTGATCATGCACACTTTGACCACATCCAAACTCTGTTGATGTTGATGCACCGCTAGATTATTTTCATGTATTAGATGTCTATGCGACCTCTCAGCTGGTCGATTGCGGAGAGTGTAAAAGCAATATAAGAGCTCTTGTCAGATGTTGGGATGACAGGGACTCCCGGCAGAGCGCTTTAGGCTCTGTTGGCAGATAATGTGCTATACTGTAAATTTTCTTTCTCAGAAAATGCTATCACAGATAGGGGCCTATGATGACAATTGTGAATGGTTTATGAAACTCCATATTTTAGAAAGATTGTATAATGTGTACATGTGTGGTCTTATGGAGAGACACCTGTTTTTTGTCACTGCTTTCATAGTTTTATTATGCAATGGTTTCCCTCTGTGGCAGGGCTTAATGAAAAAGTCTGGCTGAACTGCCAAGCAGTTATTTTACCTCAAACAGTAACAGTATTTAAAGGGTTGATCCATCCTGTAGATAGATGGGGCAAAGGCAGAAGGATAACTAGTTATGACAGATGCAGTGTCTGCTTTAATGACTGCATATTCTACAATCAAACAAGTGCATGCTCAGTAGTTGTCTGCACTCTCACATGCTAAGTAGTTTTCTCAGCGTTAGGTTTGGCAAAGGTGTCGGGAAGTGGTGTAATATAAATTAACCGTGCTATCATGTTATTTCAATAGCCAACTAACAATTACTAAAGCATTACACAAGTATAACTTGGTTTATTTTCTCATCACATTTTAAACTTACTGTTATTTAGAGACAGCGGCTATTAGGATATTTTACTGTTTTGGTTGCTTTTGTATTCATCAATATTTGCTTAACTGATGTGGAACATTTTGGGACTTAAAAGGAAGTTGCTTTCTAGTTAATCCTGTGATCCTGGACAGTTCAGTCCAGGTTTGTAAACATGAAAACTTCTCTTTTCAAAGCCACAGACAAGAGAGCCAAAACTCTTCATGTCTTTACGAGGCAAATTCTGGAGCTGCTCCATTGATAATGAATGGGAAACTAATTATGTACACAGTGGCAGTATCATGGGTGATTTTTATAGGGAAATGAACACATTTTCATGCCTCATAAATCCCAGGATTATAATGCCATTAGGCTCATTTGAACATAAATGCTCAAACAATCACTGTATGAGCCAATAAAGTCTTCAATTCATCGTCAAATAGTTGTCCGCACATCTTACATCACCTTCTCAGTTGGTGTCGGACTGAGAGGAAAACCATAAACAAGAAGGAAGTTCTGCCGTTGAAGCAAAAGCAGATTTCACTGTTAACTGCAATGGGAGCGTCACCGTGTGCATATATAACTTATTCTGGTCTTGGCTATCTGGTCTCTTGCTTTGGGAGAGAATTGTTCATGACAACAAATATTGTTTAACCTAAGATCATAGGGTGACACAGTAGGTGAATTCTCTTAGGGTGGATTTTCACTTTAATTTGGATTGTGATGGAATGTTTTCTTTATTGTACAAAATTTGTCTTTTCCCAGGAAAATAAAATACTAGGCACTAACTTGCTGTTGTGTTTTTTTTCTCATACATGTATAGGTGATATGAGCGTTAACCGTCAGGATCTGTGAAGCACCATTTGCGGAAATTAATGATGGAGGCTGGGATAGTAAAGATAAGAACAGATCTTAATATAGAACGCACTGAGGAGACGAGCATTTTGAAACCTTTTTTGTAGCATGAGATAATGTGCTAAATTTGAAGCAACAGTATTCAATGCCATTGCTTTTATAGTCTAATTTTACTACAGAAACATTCTTTCATGTCTGAAATATGTTCACTTTTCAATCAGAGCTAAGGTTTTATCAGTGCAGCGCTCAAAGTAATAACTCGGAGTAGAATTGTTGAACTGAGAATGGAAGACTTCCTCCTGCAATTTGGCCATGTTAAAAAGTTTTGCTGTCTGAAAAGTAAAAACTTGAATGCTCATTGTCTCAAAACTACACTATAACAAATGTTAGTGTTATAATTCCAAGTTCATGGCCTTGACTACTGCAATTCCTTACTGGCAGGGCTCCCGGCATGTACGCTCAAACCTCTGCAGATGATCCAGAACGCGGCGGCGCATCTGGTCTTCAACCAGCCCAAAAGAGCACATGTTACTCCGCTGTTCATATCCCTCCACTGGAGTTTAAGTCCTTGATGCTCGCCTACAAAGCAGCAATCAAAACGGCTCCTACCTACCTGAACTCCCTCATTCAGGTCTACGCTCCCTCCCGCCCACTACGCTCTGCCAAGGAACGGCGCCTGGTGCTGCCACCACAACAAGGCCCTAAGTCTCTAGCCAGACTCTTCTCTTCTGTGGTTCCTCGGTGGTGGAACGAGTTACCAAACTCCATTCGATCCGCAGAGCCCCTCTCAATCTTTAAGAAAAGGCTAAAGACCCAGCTCTTTAGTGAACACCTTCTCACCTGATGGACTGTGTAATCCAAAATAAAAACTCTTTATCTGCCTCTATGCACTCTATGCATTGCCTCTATGCACTGCCTCGTAGCACCTGTGTCCTGTCGGACCAGAACTTAGCTTTATGGCACTTACTTTCGTTGTTCTCTCTCGACTAGATCCTTGCTTGTGTTGTATTAAAATCTCATATGTACGTCGCTTTGGATAAAAGCGTCTGCCAAATGGGAAATTGTAATTGTAACCAATTTGTTTTCCCTCTCCCCATTACTTTGCTGTATCCAAAAATATAAAGAAATGAGAATGTGTCGTAAGGTGCATCAGGTCTCCGTGCAAACAATCAGGATTGTGCATGTTGACTGTGACTTTGTGTGTGTGTGTGTGTGTGTGTGTGTGTGTGGCATATGATAAAGTGATGACAAGGCTCTATCTTCATCTATGGGCTTCTGTTTGCGTTGAAAACAGTTTGACAGCAGCGACTGAGTGATTAATAACATTAATAAGCAGCAGGCCTGGAGCTGGTGAATCCTGGGAGAAAATGATGTGAAGTCAGCTTGCTACAGGTGATATATGTACTGTATGTATGTATGTATGCTATAGTGGGAAAGGCGGGTAAGGCCATGGGGAGTCTGTGTAGCATTTCATTGGCTGATTGTTATGGCTTACTTCTCCATTAGATGGCACTATCGGTCCACTTTTTAATCACTCAGCTGCATTGAAAGACCGGAGCTGCACTTCCATCCATTCAATCTATCACTACCTCCCTTTAAGAAAATAAGGATTGAAATAGATGGATTGTTATTGCACAATTTTTTTTTATTGCACTCCAAGATACAACAGTCCTCTATGATCCAAGACGACCTCTAAAGCGATAAATCTCAACTCTAAAATGTCTTTTACCTCCAACATCACAACAGAATTAACATTTAACAAGGAAGAACATTCTTTGAGTGTGCTTTGAAACCACATGGTGCTGGAATTCACCTGTTTTGGTTCGGTGCTCTCGTGTCTCTGCATAGCCATGGTGCTCAGTAGGCCTTTAGCTTTCATACAGGGGCTAAAGAGCAGAGACTCGGCCAGTTTTGTGAAAGAACCAGTTAGCAGCATGCACAAGCAAGGCCGCTTTGAGTCATGTAAGGTTGTTGAGGATATGTAATAACTGGGATAAGGATGTGTAAGAACAGTTTGTGCCTCAAAAACCAAATCCAAAGCACTGAGGCAAAGGGCTTGTTGGAGGGACGAAAAGGAATCTCAGTTTATGGTCAATGAGATCGGCTTTTTAAAAACCTGTACTATTTCTTTAAGCTGGACTGTCAGTGTGCTTTATCCTCTCTAATTTTACTCTGGAAGTCGATAAAGAAAGGATATTTTTTCAATATGTAAGACTCCTTGGCAAGATCACATTTGAGCAAATCTGATAAGAAAATATTTTCAAAATGTCCAACAGTAGGCCAAATATTAAGTATGAATAGTTAAATGGATGAATACTTCATGTTGCTGGAATATTTAACTTTAACATTAACTGGAATTTGCTCTCCACTTTGATAGAAAAAAAGCACTCTGTGTGCATGTTACACCGAAATTACCAAATAAATGTATTCTGAGCTAATTTTGTAAATTTGAAAAAGTCAATGGGGTGAATACTTTTAATAGCCACTGCATCAGTATGGATCTGGGGAATACGGCTTGTAGCCATTATGCACCTTAGAAATAGCAAATCAAACTTCAGGAAAATAGTAGATGAACTATTTCCACCCTGAAAAATGTCTGTGAGTCTTATAGACAAAGTGTTGTTAAATTCCACTGCACTCTTGTTTTTAATTATTTTGCTTTAGATTGAATGTCCTCTTTTTCAGGGAGCACCTGCAAACATGAGCTTGCTTTCGGTGCGTTCCCCTGCATAAATAAAGGTCAAATGTGTGAATGAATCAATATTGAAATCAGATTTTTAGTGCTAAAAAGAATTCATAACATATTATGGAGTGCTAGTCAGAGTTTACAGTCTTCATTAATTCCACTGAACAAACTGACAAAAATATGCATTCATTCTGTTACATTAAATGATATTCACAAGTAAGCCTACTCTATCTATTTTCATAAAAAATATCAAAAACACCACAAAACTAGTCTCTGTCAGACATTCATTTTTGTAAAACTATGTAAAATATTTAACATTTACAAACAGTAAAAAGTATTGTCTTGTAGACAATAATAATTATACAGCAATTCGGAAAAACTCCCCCCATCCCTTCAGTGGGACATTTACTCTTTTTGGTGCACGTGCAGCAGCTCTGTAGGAGTTTATGAAGGGACACAGGCAGACTCACCACTCTACAAATCATCCTCCTCACACAAACATGTCAGAGTAGATGCACATTATATTATCTGATTGTGTCCAGGCTCCTACTTTTTATTACTTTTTAGAACAGAACAGCAGCAGGTAATCTACAGCAGTATCTCCCATAACATAAACACACACACACACAACATTTATGTATGTATGTATGTGTGTGTGTTATGGCAGATTTCCTGCTGCTGTCCTGATGGAGCTGTGTGCTAAAAAGTGAAAATGTTCCACCAAAGCGAATCTCTTTAAAATGTCCAAGAAACCATACAAACATCGATTGTCGTACCTAAACGTGAACTATCACAACAGACCCGCACTCAAAGTTATCAAAGTTGGTGACACTCATAGAAGCACATTATATATTAGATTTGATAGTAATATTAAACCTCTAAAAATACTGTAATACTATGTTAATCTCTTTACGTACATTTAGTTGTACCAATACTTGCTTATAAGTAGTGAGGCGAAAATCATCAAAATGTTGTCACAATAATGTGCATCTCATATGAATATTTTCTATTCTAATGGTGTTCTGATCCTTTATTCTCACGACTGCTGCGCCTCACCGTCCGTTCAGAGGTTCTTCGCTGTAATTCAGTGCCGCCTGCTACATTTGTACGCATGTAAATATTTCCACACGACATGGTAAATTCAGCTAGGGTGTACATTCAAAACATACAAGGGTATTGAAACCTAAGGCCAAGAGACGATAAGATTAATCTGCTAGTTTTATTAGAGTGTCTTATCTGGAAAAACAGGCCAAATCATGACACGGCAGATAAAAGGTAGGCTTTTTTTTTTTCATCTCAATCGTTTTTCTATCAGTCCATCCTCGAAAAGACTCAAACATTCGAACTTTGAATTTGCTGTAAAGCTATTTTTGTGGTAAAATGTAAGATGGTCACCAAAATGACGGCAACATTTCAAATAGGCCAAATTTCTGAAAGCCCTCAGGTAAGTATCCTAAGAAAGGTAAAGTATGATCCTTTGAGCCTTCAATTGCATTTGTAACCGATATCTAAGGTGACCAGACCCTTTTCCCCCCATGACAGCTTTTTATTTCAGCCTCTTCTCAGAAGTCTGGTCCCTGACTGGTTTTGAAGACATAATTTGTTCTGTATTTGAGCCAAGCAGGGTTTTCATTGGATATTCTGACTGTAACGGTGCATTCCCCCTACAATAAATCACAACTGCAGCTCTGTGTGCTGCCAGTGCACATGCTGCTCTACAAGATTATGTGCACATTTTTTTGTTAGAATTTGATTGGTGTTGCCAGTAAAGTTCAGTATGGTGAATGTTCCATAGCAACAGAAACTATAGGGGTTCAGCAGTGGAGGAGATATGTCATTAAGCCTTCTTTCTATTGGAAAAGGCCTTTGTTCGCAGTGATGCTGATAAAGGTCATCTAGCTAGCTATCCTGTAATTAATTTGGTTTGTCCCGCTAGACATCTTGTGGCTTGAACAAGGATTTAGAAAGCATTTAAATTCCTCTCGTCCAACCCCTGGCAAGATAACTCCCCCTACTTGTGAACTTCACTCTTTTATCTCATAAACGCTGCAGCAGAATTCAGAACTTGGGAATTAAAAAAAAAACAAACAAGCTGACTCAGAGGAAAAGATAAAAATAAAGCTGCAGCAACAGGAAGCTATAACGCTAAAAAAAGATGAGGCCCCGCTTACATATTAAGACGTGTCATGAAGACTAGGAGTTCTGCTCACTGCATGGGATGCTGACATTTAATTTCATGTGCAAAATCTAGTATTGTAAGTACTGTGTTTTAAGACAATTACAACTAAAACCCTCTGAACTTCTAAAATCACTGTAAAGTTCAGCCTCTTATGGCTTACTGCTTTTATGAAATGGCGGTAACACACCATTTATAAAAACAAAACAGAAAGAAGAAACCTGCTTAATGAATCCTCTAGATGTAATCAATAACAATTATACAACTAGAAGGGCACTCGGAGAGCGCAGACCTCCGCCAAGGTTCGTGCTATTATTGCTTGTTCGTGAGTCGGATCCGGATCCGCTCCAAAATTGAATGGGTTCTTCCTTGGCCCATGCTACACCCTTCCACGAAGTTTCATGAAAATCGGGCCAGTAGTTTTTCCGTAATCCTGCTAACAGACAAACAAACAAACAAACGGCACCGAAAACATAACCTCCTTGGCGGAGGTAATAAGCAGAATTAAATGTTATTCTTCCACCAAGCAATATAGTTCATGTACTGTATGAGTGGTGACTTTTAGTTGCCGTTAAAATAAATGAACTGTTACACAGTCACAGGAGTGCGTTGATCTGGTATTTTACCAGATATGGTATTTTATTTTGCTATATGTCACTTTCTGTTTGAGATCTTTTTTTTTGAGTGTCTCTCAATAAACATGTCAACCAAATTTGCTGCTTCCATCTGCCATGTCATGATTATTTTGGATAAGCCACTCTATTTCTCTATCTATCACCCACTGAAAGGCTCATGTCTGACCGCCTTTAAACACTGCACTGTACGAATAGAAACACTTTGCTATTGATAAAAGACTCTGTTTGTTTGTGTCGTTGCATGTGAACAACGTCACCCGAGCGTATCCTACAGTGGTGCACATCAACTCTCACATGGTACAGTACACAACATCGCTGTCACTCTTTTGTTTTTTTTTTGGCTTGAGGAAAGAGGACGTGTGGCAGAGAGGGAGGTTACTCAGCTTGGTGTCTAACAGGAAGAACCTACAGGGTTGGCCTTTGACCTTAAGGCCTCACATCTGCCCAAAGAGGATGGAACAGAGCAGGAAGATGGCATAGAGGAAAATCAGACCCAGGCCCAGCCGGCGATCCAGCCTCCAGTGGTTCAGATGGACACTCATCACCTGCGGCCAGCGAGGCGGGACAGAGAGAGGAAAGGAGGAGAGAGGAAAGGAGAAGAGTGGAAGGGAGGAGAGAGGAAAGAGAGCAGTGAGAAATATTACTACAGGGTGTCTGCAGGTTTCAGAATGACACATTGAAGAGGTTTTAAGACCTTTTTAAAGCTACCTGGAATTGACTTTAAGACCAATCTAAAGACCAAAATTAAGAAACAAAAATCTGTCAAAACAAGCTTATTTCTGATTAATCACAGCTAATGAAGGTTCTAAAATAAATGGGCAGTGTAAGAAAAAGGACACCAGAAAATTAATTGTACTACTGACCCTGTTCTGTATTAATCTAAGAGTGGACATGCAGCACAGAGACACCTTTTATTACATGGTGAAAAACATTACACCTCTAATAACTGGATTTAAAAACATTTTAATACTTTTAAAGGCCTCAAATTTAGATATTTTATACTAAGCGCTTTTAAGGACCTGCAGATAACCTGTACAATGCTAACAGTAATCAACCAAAATAACAAATAGGTTTTATATTTCCAAAATGTAATATCACACAGTCAAAACATTCCAGAAACTGATGAAACTGCTTCAGTTTCTGCTATACAATACACTATTTTTGTATTTTTACCAATAGCCCTTTCACACTGGACCGGTGACCCTTGAAACATGTGACAGACCCACGTGTTTCAAGTTAGCGCAATAAATCCAACAGCTGAAAACATGGCGACAGCATAAAACAGCCCACCACATCTTGAACTGAATCCAAATCCACCTAAGCTGGTTGATAAAACTGGAGCCAGGAGCGAAATGTGGAACTATTTCGCCTACCGACAAAGATGAACACCCAGCAGACATGTGAGCAAAATTTGGTCAATTTTATTCTCTCACCGTCAGGAAGACAGAAGCCAGCAGCAGGACGACAGAATACACCAGTCCTTTGTTATTTATGAAGACCTGTGGAAAAGAGCAGTGGTGTCACAGCTGTACAGCCATCTGATATAGCTCAGAAACTGAAATCCCTGCTTCTATACTTCTTCCATTCTCTTTCTCTCTCTCTCACACACACACACACACACCTCCATAAACTAAGACAGTTAAAGAGAGAAGGGGAACGGGACAGTAGGGTGACAAAGTGTGTGCCTACTGATGATCCGTGGTCCACCACAAGGGTACGCAAAGCCCAGGGGAAACCCAAACCCAGCAGGATGTCAAAGATATTACTGCCTATGGAGTTAGACACCGCCATGTCCCCCATGCCTGGAAAGAGACAAAGAAACACTAAACTATAAAAGTGCCTTTGTAAGTGTTCACACCGCAGAGAGAGAATGGGTAAACGGTTTGGAGTCGGAGGCTCAGAATAAAGAGTTTCCACTTGTTACCTTGTCGAGCCACGATGAGACTCGCCATGCAGTCTGGCACGCTGGTGCCGGCTGCCAGGAATGTGATGCCCATGATGTAGTCTGGGATGCCTAGTGTGTAGCTGATGATGGTGACCTGACAGAAACATTAACACACAGTAAGATCGGGTCACTCAGCAGGCTTGCAAACAAGCACTCCATCAAATCAGAATTATAAGAATACAAAACTGGATTTGAGCATATTGTTGCTATATACTGCAGAAACAGTGAAGCTGCAAATTCGACTGTACAAAGTATGTCAGAGTGGAGCATTTGTGCTTGCACTGTTAATATTTGTTTTGTGTTTAGTTTCACATTTTATCTTAATATTTTCACAGTTAAAACAGTATGATCACTGGACTGCCGATATCTACTTTAGATAAAGACCAGAATCCATTGTCCAAAAAATACAGGTACAAATGGAAACATTTTTAAGAGGAATTTGTTTATTTGCTCTAGCTCTCTGTGGTCTGTACTGCACACCTCACACTGCATTTCAAATTTCAAAGTTCAAATGCCATGTAGACACTGTAAACACACCATTGGTTTCACCTGGCAAAAGTACTAATGGATAAAACAATTCTTGCAGTTTTACATGTAAAGTGTGCAGATAGTGTGGCTGGACAAGACCAAATAAACCTACTGAAGATGTTACTGGACTAAACAAAAAGGCTGCTACTCTGCTACAGATACATCTGAATCAGTTATATTGTTTTCAATAATTATTCAGTGACATATCCCTGATCACAAAGTTCACCCATTTACAAAATACACGAAAATACAAAAAGGAACAAAGATCAGTCTTGGCTCAAGCTCTGTTAAACCTTCAACCTAACTTGGCTGGTTGGTTTCTGAGACTTAAAGAAAAGATATATGTTATACTTCATATACTAACTTATATGATCTGGGAATCTAAAAACTACAAATGAAATTACCCATTAGGTTCTTTGTACCAGCACATACTGTATGAATACAGACTGGGCTCTTTTGAGACAAGGTTTGAAACGTACGCAATCTGTCCGGAGGTGAGTACATGTTTAAAGTACAGAGACATGAGACTGTAGTTGTCAAGGCTTTGTAATGGAGCACCAACCAGCTGAAGCAAGCATTTGTAGTGATCGTGTGATTCTTACAAGTCCTGCCTCCTTACCATCCACACCATGAGGTAGGAGAACATGGCGATCCACAGGGTGGAGGCCACAAAGGTGACCATGAACCAGCGGTGCCAGCGTGGCAGAACACAGTTAGGCACAGTGCAGTAGAGCAGGAGGCCCAGGGGCCAAGAGATCACCCACTTCACCCGCGCACAGCAGCCACCTGCGGCACAGAGGGGCACAGCGTCAGTCATGGTGAGGTAGTCAATCTATCTTTGACTGAGGAGATAAACTAAGTCTGTTTACTCTGATGCACAAACAGCAGTACAGGGAGACATTTAAAGAGGCATTAAGTGATCTATGACAACAATATTGCACAGCTTACAGTGGCCTGTAATTTACATGAATAATAAAGTCACATTTTCACAATAGAGATGAGTAAGCTAGCTAATTATAGCAGAGGTCCAACAGAAATGTCTAATGGGGAATCTATGTTTCAAAACACAGTATGAGCCAAAAAGTGAGTTTTGGAAGCCAGAAATCTCAGTGCTTGGCGAAGTAATTGTTGAATCTTTGGTACTGATCAACAACCCTATCAAAATCATACTTAACGCACCTTTAAGGCGGTAATAGTCAAGTCAGGCCGAATGCGGGGACATCCTCACCTGGTATGTGCACAGGACTGAAAGGCCCGTCTTCATCCTCCTCCTCTTCCTCTAGCTGGCAAACCTCGACCCCCGGCTTCTCTCCCGCCTCTCCGTCCCCGATCCCGGCTCTCCCATCAGGAGTCTGCCTCTCCACGCCGCCCCCGTTCTCTAGACCGCAAGAGCCCGTCCTCTTCAGACTGTTGTTGGTCGACCCCACTCTGGACCCGGGGCCGGCCTCGCCGTCCAGCTGGCTCTTCGGACTCCTGATCAACCTCTGTCTCTGTGTGTGGAGAGAGAGAGAGGATAGATAGACTCTAGAGAGCGGACAACTGTCTTTCTGGTGTACTGTCCCAACTGGGTCATGTTATAATGTCTGATGTCTGTGCCACATACCTCACTGATGACCATGCGTCCTGCCATGGAGAGCCTGGTGCGGGGGGAGAAGTGGGGGGTGATCATGATGCGCAGGCCCGCCTCAGAGAAGGACAGCTGGTGGGGGTTGAGGATGAGGAGCTCATCCACCATCATGACCGGCTGAGGATCCTGACCATGAGCTTGGCCTGCACAGTGTAAGGGTGTTGGGTAAAAACCTTAAAAACGTCAACAGGAACTGAGAAAAATAGCATTGTTTTTAGCTTGTCCACCATGCACTTCAGAGTTTATCCAGTTTGAAAGGGTTTCAAAAGCCCAATGGTTGCAGTATTTTCTCAAACCACAGAGGAACATGTAATCCTTCAATTAAAGTTAAAATATGAAAATCACCAAAATTGGAGTTACAAGGTTTTCACATGACAACAGCAATATGTAACAGATAATACTTTGGACTTTGTTAGTTGCTGCTCCCAACATGATGACGGTATGAAGCATCAACAATCAGCTGGGCAACACTTTTCTGCTCCATTGGCACCAATGTAGCTTGACAGACCATTTTGTAGCTTTTGTAGCCCATTAAGGTGAACATACCATTAGTCTCAACTTAAAAAGCCACATAGCTACAGCCTCATGAATGAGGCCACTGACAGCATCAGAGACAGACACAGTAAGGATTTCAGACTAGACCTTTACTAAGAAGCACCATGGAGGTGTTGCAAGCAGCGGCCTCGTCTCCCATCTTCTCGTCTCTCTCGTTGGACCCGAAGCAGCACGGCCTGCCGCTCCTGAACTGACGCATCACAAACCCCAGGAGCTGGGAGTTGAACCTGCAACCAAACAGCACTACTGTTTCCTTACATCTGCATGTGCAATACACAGGGCTTGACCTTCTTCAGAATTTGGACAACTGTGGAGGCACAGTATGGTGAGGATTTGGTATTCGGCAAACTCACTTCATGATTAGAATATAGACTCCATACATGGACATGAGGAGCAGGGATTCCCACCTGCAAACACAAACAGTAAATTTGAATTAGACTCAACTCTGACTAAAGTTCGATCTCAAATCTGTGCCACAAATTTAATCGATACCTACACCAAAGTTACAGATGGAAATGTCAGTCAACCTCTTCCACAGTAATTGATGAGTCGACTACTAGTCTTGCCTGTTATGCCTTTGATTATTAGATCAATATAAGTGTAGACATGCTGATCATGTTAAATATCATTCATTTTTGGATCATTAATGATCTCATATAGCACAACACCTCTTGTATTCATTGTTGCCTAGTCTGAGAATACAATGCATGAATTCATAATTAATATTCACAGCATCTCCCCTCTTCTATAATCCAGCTATTAAGAGATGATCAAAACACAGGAATTGTAACCAAGTTGAAGGCAAGTTGAAACATACTGAAACATATTCCCTCTCCTCTACTGTACTTACTCTAAAAATCCTCTCTTTTTTTTATTTTCCTAGCACTTCTCTCACCTCATCACCATTCCTTGATTTTTGGTGGTGGAACTCAAGCTTATTCTACTATTGCCTAAAATGTAATGTAATGTAAAATGCAATCATTTCAAGATCCTTATATCCTAAACCAGAATCACTGTTTATGAACTCTCTATGAACCATCTTATTCTTTCTAAAAATGTGCAACGGTTATAGTGTGCACATTCAATCCAAACAAAATACAAATACAGCACTAAAGACACTGACTGGACAAATCACAGAACTGCAGAACAAACACAACAACTCTCCAATACTAAAACTGAACTCCAGAAGTACCTGTGCAAACAGCCAATAGATGACTACACACACTGCTGCACGCATGTGGGCGCAGACCTCTCAGATATTCAGAGCATGCAATCATTTGGCAAACTAAACCGAATCACGAATCTGCTAAATTGTATTCGGCAAAACAGTCAGGAGATGAAATACGACAGGACTGCCTTGGCTCAGCAGACGGGGATTCAATTAACAGAGCGTCCCAAATCACTGATGCTGTTACCTCCTACATTAACTTCCATGAATAAATCTACAATTCAATGAAAACCATTGACAAATACAATAATGGAAAGCCACGGTTTATAAAAGAAAAAAACAACAAAGAAAGCATACAGGAGAGGCAGCAAAGAAAGCTCTCGCAGCATCAAGAGCACTAAATGAACCAATTAAGAATGCAAAAGCAAAATGAGAGACGTCCATCAAACAACAGTTTGCTGCCAATGACTCATCATCAGTGTGAAGTGGCTTCCACACAATCAGCAAAGACAACAAGAGCTCCCTGCCAGCCGCTGATGACATGCACCTCCAAACAAACACAACCATTCTGATTGCAGATGGATGTAAATGGCTTGATTGTAGATTTTAAATGGAAAGGACCTCTGCTGACTCCCGAGACAGAGGTCTTGACAGCAATCAGTGCATAAGAGGACAGAAAAAAACCTAACTTTAACTTAACACACAGACACCTAGGATGGCTGCTGTAGAAATCTGATGACATGATAAAATGCTCTGTAAATAGTGAATGCGATTCAGACAATGGGAAATATTGTATTTTAGCACGCATTTTACCAGTGTTCATTTTCATGACATTTTCAACCAGCCAGCCATTGCAGCCAGCTTCAGTGTACAAGCCAATAACAATTTGAGTGAATATCAATATGAATGTCAGTGCCTATTCTATCAATTTTAATAACGTTATCCAACCCGTCTTTAAATCAAATTCCGCACACAATTTTCCACAGTCTGTCAAGCAAGCTGAGCCCCAAAGATAAGTCTAATCTGATTATCCAGGTAGTTAATCTGATTTATGCAGTTAGTATCTGAGAAACTAACAACTAGTGTAAATGATGGACCTTAAATCTTCCTCACATGTTCAGCAGCAGCCAGGGAAACCCGCTATTTCTATGACAACATTTATTTAAGGCTTTAGGTCATGGAATATGCACATAATTCATTGTATCTGGACTCACCAGACGACTCTGGCATCGTAGATAACCTAGAAAGAGAGACGAAACAGCTTCTTTAAAACACAGCACAGTCAGTGTCGAGTGGTACGGGGCAACAACAAAGCTCTAATTGATTATATTGATGCAATGCACATCTCACCATGATGAGAGTCAGTACGGAGAGTATGTAGTAGCTGGAGTCTCTGAACAGAGACCACCAAGTCAGAGCCACAGTCTGCAGAGGAGAGGACAGTTATAGTTTAGTGACTACCGGCATCTGTGAATATCAAGCTAATTGAGTGCGTTCTCAGTAATAAGTGCATGTAAGACGAGTTTTCTACCTGGCCTGCAAAGATCCCACTCAGGCCGATGATGACCAGGATGTTGAAGACAGCGGAGCCCACGATTGTGCCGACTCCAACGTCTCCTTTAGTGATGAAGACACCTGAGAGTCGGGGGGGGGGGGGGGGGAGTTATCAAATGTGTTATTCTTTGTTCAGAAGGACTTATAAACCTGTAACTGCAGTATCTGGTTTTGTTTAGGTTCAGATTAAATAAATCCCTGCAGTCTGGCATTTACCTATCCATTTCTGTGGACTGGTCTGATGCTGCCTGGTGCTCTCATATCCACACACACACACACACACACACACACACACACACAGACACACACACACACACACACACACACACACACACACACCAGCACATGCCGTCTAACTCTGGCCTTTGAGCCTGGAAAGGGTTTGTTGACATTAGTGATGACTGTAAAACACTGATGAAAACCAAGAGTGTATTTTCAGCTACATTTGGCTGCAGACGTTACAAAAAGCTTATTTTTTCCATGTGCAAGTCAAAATGGTCACAAATCTCTTTGAATCTCTGAGAAAATACCTAAAAATAATATGTGCACAAAAACTCTGGATTGGGGCTTTAAGTTAGAGTCTGCTGACATCTCCTGGAAGAGTTTGCCACTGCATGGCTGAGAAGAAGACCAGGAATTATTTTCCTAGTTCAATGTTGGGAACCAATGAAAACACAGTTTGAAACGACAGATCTGCCAAGATTGACACAATTGCTACTCTGACATGAAAGAGCTCTGGATTCACTGAGCTACTAACTGATGAGAGAGGTGAAAAGCTCCGGAGCGGAGCTTCCAGCAGCCATGAACGTTGCCCCTGCCACATCTTCACTGAGTTGCAGGTTCTGAGAGATGGAGAAAAAATACATAAAAGAAATAGAGTCACCATAACTTGTTGAAATGCCTAAAGTTCATGAGATGATGGATGATGGATTTAAGCAAATAATGAGAGGTTTATAGTATATAATGATATCTAAAGATGGTTGGTGCTGTTTTTCTCACCTCAGATATTTTCTCAAGGGAAGGGACAAAGTAGTCGTCACAGACGATGGCCAGAGCATAGAACATGTAGATTGCCTGGAAAGTGGAGAGACAGATACACACCCCCGTCTTCTTTATATTGTACAATAAATGTTATGCTGGTCTGAGTTTGATTAAACAGTGACATCCAGTGTCGTATTCTATAATGATGTCAGACCTCAGACTGATGAGTCAAGAGTAAATGAACAAAAAAACTGAGTAATAATCCTGCAGGTTTTCTGTGACGAGTGTGAAAGACTCACACAGAGCACATGGAGGAACACGGCCCCCTTCTTCCTCTGCTCCATGGTAAAGATGTCCTCTGGAAACTCATGGATGGCTGGGGAGAGAGAGAGAGATTTACAGACACACTGTACTGACAGTGTGTGTGTGTGTGTGTGTGTGTGTGTGTGTGTATGTAGGGGGGGAGGGGGGCTGCAAATGGATGTCAAAGGCAACAATCAAAAAAGCCTTTTGACACTTTCACATTGGCTCCTGTGTTTCTACTAAATAATTTTGCTATGGGTGTCGCTGATCGACTAATCCCTCCCTGTATGATGCCCATGTCTATTACAGTGTACAGTAAATAGAAACTGAACTCCAATATGACTCCAATAAGGTAAGTAAACGTAACTGTAGTCCCCTGAGGCAAAATAGCTCTATCTTAGCACATGTGATGGACATTTGCTGAATTAAAAATATAAATTTTATATCATGAAGTAACTATTCTAATTCCTTTTCCAATCTGAAACAGGTATATTGTACAGGCTGCAAACAAAAAACCCACCTCAATGCAGTTTGACATCGATTTATTGAAAACAAAACATGCAAAAATAAACTGAAGGGTACAAATGGTTTCTGAGATGACAATCTAATTATAACTCAAAAGGCTCATGACCAACAAGTGATTTGTTGGACAAAAGCACAAGCATTGCAGATAGGTAAATTGTTATTTTCCCCCACTTTTCTCTAAAATGTATAGTTAAGATGGAAGACAAATTTCACAGTTGACTTAATGCCTTCTGAAAGTGTCACTTGCTTATGACAGTTTTACCAGATTCAATGCACTTTGTAATCTTCTGGTTTAATCATTGCCAAGCACAAAGTATTTATAACTAAAGCACCATATATAAGTGACCAGACCTCATACAGACTCTATGATTCCACTTCTTTACAGCCAAACATTTCAAAACAAATACAAAGACCTAAAGGACATAAAGGAATTCCATGGCATTATCATGAAGGGGATTATATGTGCGACCACGTGTGTCCAATTCTAACACATTTCAGACACCGTTTCAACAGGTGTGGCTCAGTCTGATGACAGTTACCTACAAACAGCCTCAACTGCTCCTTGCAAGAAGTCATCTAGACATTTGTCGAGACCATAGAGACCATGCACTGAGGAGTGAGGCAGGAAGTGAGGTGGAAGTGGATGTGGCAGCTGCTTCCTGTCCTTCCTCGGGTGTAAAAAAAAAACAAAAAAAAAAACTGTTAATGAGAGTCTATCTTCCCCCTGCTCCCCTGGCATGGCAAATGAAAGCCTAGAGAGTGCAGTGCAGCTCCAATTTACAACTCCACGCAAGGCAGAATGAATTTAAACTACCGGGGAGCGTACGGCTATTAATAGCTCTTCTGCTGTGTGACACAATGCCGGGTCGACAAGCGCACAATAAGCACACTGCACCCGTCACGATGCACACTGCACCAGCGCCGCATAGGAACTGAACAAACAGGCTGCGTGGATTACGAGAACGCCCCTTGTGATCTGGGATATTAGATTGTGATCCTTGACACCGCGGTGTCAAACCCAGAGGAAAGCAGGAGGCCATATGGTCCCAAGGAGGGGGACAGTAAGGGGCTGGACTTGGCCATGTTCTACGAGAATATGTAAATGTTTGTGCGCTGCTGTTTACACATTTGTGTGTGTGCCAGAGCGCATAACTGTCCGCCTATCTGTCTGCTGGCGTAATATTCCATAAAGTTCTGTGTCTTCCCCTTATCAAGGCGCAGAGTCCCAGTGAGTTTCTGAGGGTCGGCAGGGGGTTTCTGTCCGTCTTTATTGTTCTGTTGTCTGCTCTCCTACGGGACTGAGCTAAGAAAAAAGCCTATTTTCTGGTCGTGCCAGCTGTTACTGCAGGCCAGGACCCGTCCACTACATCACCAAGGCTTAGCATGTAAACTTTCTGTCATCTTATCGCAGGGACGAGGGAGTCAGAATCTGAATCTGTACTGTACGCCTCTTCTTAAACAGCCTGTCAAACAGATCAGCTGCGGGACATCTGCGTTCTCTCCGCTGGTTTTATTCCTTCCACCTTGTCCTGCGCTCTCTCACATCCCGACTAAAAGCTCTGTGAGCCGTCGCCGGGTCTCGTCGGCGTCTCTGCCCCGAAACAAAAGTCCCAGGTTAAGCTGTCTATGGAAATGCAGAGCTGCAACGTGGAGCTCAGATGGACGCTTTGAGGAGTTGCTCTGGTGAAGGCAGTTGCCATGGCGACCCTCTCCCTGGGGGCAGCATTTTTTTTTTTTTTTTTGATGGGTGGCAGTAGGAAGCCAAAGGCAAGGCGATTGCGTGAACAGCGAGAAAGGGGGAGGTGAATATGTGTTTCCCATGGTTTGGGTTTATGAAAAATGAAAAAAGAGAAGTGACAGCAGCTCTGGACCGCTATGTCTAAAAATATTTATTTTTCCTTACAAACCCTCAGGAGAGGTCTGAGAGAGCAAGGGAGAGGGAAGAGAGAGAGAGAGAGTGAGAGAGAAACGCAGAGACAGGGGCAGAGAGAGAGAGAGAGAGAGAGAGAAAGAAAGAGAAAGAGAGAGAGAGAGAAGGAAGAGAGAGAGAGAGTTTACTGAAGGGTGCTGGACAGGAATTTGCTTGGCCTAGACTCTTACCAAGCTCATGCCATGGTTTCACAACACAAGACCACAAACTGGAAAGCCGGGGTTTAACATGATCACACATCTGCAATTGGCTTCTCAAATCAGGCACTTGAGCCAGATGTGCTATCAGCTCGATGAGGTCAGTGGTCTTCTAATCAGAGGTCCAGCAGTGAGTCTTCACGACAGCCCGGCTGCCTACAGGCTCCGCCCCCGGTGGGTTTAGGGAAGTATGGGGCTGCCGCAGTGTTCCTGTGTTGCTTCTCTGGCATTACAAGCTCCTCTATGTCCAGTCCCAACACTAATCTTTTTGTGCTCGGCCTCTTTTTACTGCCTCTTGCATCACAAGCTGCTCCCAAACATCAACATTTGGTCACAGCTGAGACAGTTCTGTCTAACTCTGTCACAGTCTGTTTTCATTTTTACACATTTAGATGTATTCTTAAAGGGACAATCCGCAAGATTCTTGTTTTTCTTGATTTCGGTGACACCTTTGGTGATAAGCGGTCATTTGCTTTGGTGTTTTGAATTCTAGGCACTGGCCCAACATACTATTATCATAAAGACACTCAATGTAGACTATGGTTTCTTATATTCCTTCTACCTTCTTCTATATATTCCAAACAAACTGCTGTTGTTGCTTCAGAAAAAACATTAAAACGCATCACTGTCTGTGCAGCAGACATATTTTCCCGGGAACGAGCGATCCCCTCATCGGTGTTTAGAACAGCAAATGTAAAAGCTTTCATGAACTGCCTTTATGTTGAATCACTATTGTATGGTATCAATCAGCGATAGAGAGTAGCAAAATGGACATTTATTTATATGAAATATGAAATTGTGGATTATTACTTTATATTAAGGAACCACCTGCTCATTGTGTAGCTCACTGTTGTCACACTGAAACATCCTTTGTTGCCAAACTGTAAATCAAAATGTAAAAATATTTTTTCTTGTCATGTCTAAGGTGTAAATTGTGTCGTTATGGAGTCCAGGTGGACAAAGTAGAGTGTTAGGAAGAGCGTGGACATGGTGCACACTGTAAACAGACAGTAAGCATCCATGTCCAAACCATACAGATACAGACTCTGTTCCATATACAGAGGGATGAAAGGATACGCACACCGTGGCAGCCATGTTGGAGGTCCACACCTCTTGGTAACAAAGGCTGGGAACAGCTGAATGCATTACTGTCGAGTCTCGGATGTCTCAACAGTATCAAACAGGCATGTTGAATTTCTGTGCCGTTTTTGACTGGGAACTGATCATTTCCCCACTCATACATCTGATTGTTTTTGTGTTTAGATAATGTCAGCTTGTTCTTTAGTTAGCTAACCACAGCATCTGGTCAATTACCATCACTGTCTTGTTGGTGACGCATCTGTTTTGCACAGTAACTACTGTTAGATGGCTTGTACCTAGTATTGGCTAGTAATTAACATAGACTCACTGTGTTGTGAACACCCAGGCCACTCACAATGTTGGCAAGTACATGCTTTACTTACAATACATGGAAAGTAAAAAATGAATGTACTTTTAGTCCGTCTGTAATTTCTAATATAGGTGGCAATTTCAAATTTCCTCCCTTTTGATGAAAACATTTCACCAGGCACCCTCAATATCTTATTCTGGTACAATTTAACAAGGTATTGGGGCTCTGGGGAAGCCTTCACAGACTGAGAGTCAGCTGTCAGATTATATGTCAAGTGACAAACTGAATTACAGTGAAGTGTCATAATTCAGTGGATGTAGAGAACATGGGGAAGGACTTCTTCACAGGCTAAATTAAAGCACGAAGCAAATGTCAAGTTTAGTGTGTCATTTTCACAAAAATCAATGTGTTTTGTGTGTTTTTCGAGGTGTTGAAGGTTAATTTTCAGATGCACTTGAAGCTCCTAATAAATCCTAAAAATGGCTACCAAATAGAAAAATGACACTGAAAAACAACGGTGATTTGATGTATTAAGTCATATCAAAGCATGAAATATGTAGATAGACATTTTAAATGAGACCTCTACACTGTATGTGAAGCAGCAGGGTGTAAATCAACACAGGGAGGCTTTTTACCCCAACGCATCTGTTTTCAGCCTTGACACACTTGGTATCCATTACATAAAGTTTTATTAGCTTCCAGCTCCGAGTAACAGCCGTCCTCTATGACATTTCTGACATGCATTGGCAATTATAAAACACTAGACTCAGATATCTGGAAGCAAATGCATAATCACACTGTTCAAACCGCAGCGAGGCATTAACATGATGCCAATTTATTTTGATTTTATTTTCATTTGTGTTTTGTTTTATTTCACTTCATGTCCACTGTGTGTTGTACAGTCTCTAAACTAAATGTCAGTGTCGGATACTCATTAGATTAACAAACAGAGGTGGAGAAATCCTTTGTAATATTCCAGTCCAGTTCACCAAAACCTTTACGACAGATTCACAGTAATATGTGCAATACCAAGTAAATTCTTCAGAAGGCATTAGAAGTGAAATCCCCGCTAAAAGAAACCAGTGATGATGTGAGGAGCTGAGTCGACCTGCTGCAGGAGACTTCACAGAGTAACTGAATGACAGGCGCTGGGAGGCAGAGAGTAATGTCATCGATCCCAAAGCCTGCAGGGCGTCTCGGAGTCAAGCTAAGGTATTGATCGGAACACGGAGTAAAGTAGCATCATGCGCCAACAAAAACAGCGTCAGTTACATCGCGCGCGCACACGCCACTGCAACAACCCTGCATTTTTCATGAGGAATCAAAAAATAAATATTTCATCCAGGTGTGTAATGTAAATTCAATTATGCATTTGTTCTTTGATTCACTTTCCTTTGAGGCAGTTTCAATACATCACGGATGAAACGGTGGCAGGGCTTAAAAACCGCACCGAGCACCTTGGTAGGGAGCAGCCCTGTCAACAGAAACACTACACATCACATTATGCAGTGAAAAAAACACCGGGGGGGGTATAGCTTTATCTCTCAGCCTGATCATACAACACCATCCATCATAATCTGCACATCAGCGCGGTGGGTGAGGAAATGACTCTGCTGACATAAAGCAATCAAGAGGAAACAGCAAATATCCTCTCCTTAATAAAGATCAACACTGCTGGGAGGAGGGTTTTTTTTTTATGATAAACCTCACACACACAACGATCCGTCCTGCAAACGCACAGAGCCTTAACCTCTGTCCTGCAAACGTCGAGTCGTAAATGTGAACGGGAGAGCGTGCCTTCCAGGGAAAATGAATTGGAGTGAGCGAGAGCCAACAATATTCGGCTTCAATTTTTCCAAAACTTCAAACAGGCGACTGCTCCCATGAATAATGGTTGCATTAACTGCTATTTGCTTTGTGTGGCATCCATAATATTACTCCCCTGATAAAAGTCCGGGGCCGTTTGAGAAGAAATTGTGTTAGATTATCTGCCAGCTTCTCTTTCTCAATGCTCTCCCAATAAAACATGAAAATGTGGCTATGGAAAAATATTATTCTCAGCTGACTGTCGTTTGCCAAAATAAACAACATAACATGCCTCAACAACACACAGCATGAGCCGTTTACTTAATTTACATCATTTGGATTCATTTGCTCCCCTCCACCTCTACCCATAGTCTATTTTTAGCTCTTTGCTTTGCACTTTTAATGCTTGAAAGACAGAATTGTCTGGGTTTCAAAATTTAGCATTCAGTTGCTTAGCAACAATGGTCTCAAAGGCTTGTCAGCTGAAGGCAGATCACGCCGTCTCCATCTTGTTAAGCAGCGCAGGGATGAAAAGGGAGGGAGAGAGCCTGGGGCTGGACGTTGCTGTGCAATCCCCAAGATAATATTCCTCGAGGTCCAAGCCAGGCTTTTTAATCACACTACACATTATGTAATCGTTGCCAGACAGCCTGCTGTAGAGTGAGAAAGAGTCGCGACCATGAAGACAAAAAAAGAGCAACCTGAGCCTCACTATCTTATAGTACCTGTCCACAGATCAACCAGCCTTTTGTTCCCTGGCTTGTCTCTAGTGTGTAACCAAACCAAAGTATCTGCCCTCAGTATGCTTGTGTCTTTGTCGAAGATAATGCGGGAGATCTGTTTGCAACCGCTGACTCAATAAAGGTTAAGTGTGTTATCAGGTAGCACAACACAAATGACTGTACAGAGCATTTGTACTTCTGGTAGAGAGATACACTGAGCATCCTGTTATATTGTCTCCAATCTGTGGTAAAAAAAAAGAAAAAGGCAAAAAAAAGCACAACCAGAGTGATGCTGCAGACGAGGATGTGTGGTAAAGCTCTGGGGTGTGTGGTGCCACTCGTGTAAATTTAAACCAAGCTTGGCCATGTATTGTTTGTGGCTGCTAAGTCCATGTTTAAACATCTCTCAAATACAAGCTGTTGTACCGTTCAAATGATTTGCAATGTAAATGTAATGTATTTGCAACCTGTTACAGTAAACCAGGCTGTGCAATATCTTGCCAGGTGGCCTCAAGACTATCAGCAGCTGGAATGCCCTGCTCCATTCTCAACCTTCCCCAAAGGACCAAGTGTTTCCCTGACCCTTTTCTTTTAATTCATGTCAAATAAATTCAATCAATCAACCCTGAGTAACAATTCAGGTCCTGGATGACTATGAGTGTATGCTGCTTAAATCACAGACTGTACCTCTAAAATGACCAAGTGTCTTGCTGTCCAATGATTTTAAAGCACACCTAGTAACATTGGTATAGATATACAGCCATGTTGTGCCAGTTGTGGGTGTGCATATGGAAATCTTGATTTTTTTCTGCAAATACTGATGACTTAACATGAACTCACCCAATTGTCACAAAAATAAGACACATTTGAAAAGTGGTAATGCGTTTTAAGATTTTGTGCTTAATGTTGAGTTTGGCTTTTTAGAACAGCTGCTTACTTTGCTGCAAGATGCAGATGTCACCGCAAACAAGATGGACAAGCAAGGGTTTCACTCAAGAAAAAATATCTCTCCTCTGACTTTCAGAAACTGAAGTCATTCAGAAACACAATGTGCATGTTTGTGTGTGTGTGTGTGTGTGTGTGTGTGTGTGTGTGTGTGTGTGTGTGTGTGTGTATCTTTATTTTTTTATGCTGCAGGCCCTAAGTTGGCAGAGTGGTGCTACTTAATTGTGTAATATACTTTGCATGGCATATTATTAACACAAATTGATTTCCATAAATTTAGTAGGGAAGAAGACTGCACTTATGCTCAAGCAAGAGGTGCAAAGAACTGTGTAATTTAAAATCAGGTGCAAATGATCTGAAGTTACAGAACTGCATTGTGTTGTCACAGAAGAGTAAGATTTTTCCACAGGCAACGTTATTATTTTAGCTATTCTTTGCTATTTCCCCACACAATAATCAAGAGATTTCATTGCCAATCTGTAATTTGAATAGTAAAATAGTCAACTATGATGAATGTGGCTCATGTGAGCCAGCCAGCGTAAATGAGCATGGGAACCAGAAAACAGACCTCTGCCTTTGATTGTTGATTGGCTGCTTGTCTCAGTAACAAATTCATATCAAAATCAGTTAGGATGTGCCCTAACTATTCCGAGTGTAACCGAATTTAGGAACTCACTCGATCCAAAGCGAATAACAGCAACTAGACCTCTGCTAAAGACGCTGTAACTTAAAATGTATTATGTGCCTGAGTTTCTTCCTGGCTACCTCCCCTCTGCTTACAGTTGGTCTACCTCCTTGAGTCTCTCACTGCACAAGCTTGACACAGACTGCAGATTCCTGACAACTACCACTGCTTAGTCCACATGACCTTTCAATTCACCTGCAGGGGAGAGGCAGACTTCCCTCGTACACACCGCCTTCCCTGACTACCCGCCTACACCAAACACACACACACACACATACATGTAAACACACACCAAATATAATGATATCTATAAAAGCACTCACACTCTCCTGAAATTCAGGTTTGGAATGAGGCCAATGTGTCTTGAAAATTTCAAATGCTCAAATGGAAACCACGGCTACGTCATCGGCCATATTTATAAAGCGAGACCATTTCGTCAGTCAGACCATTGCGGACCACTCTGCAGCGCAGTGCGTTTCTGGTCTTGCTGGGTGCGTGTGTGATCCCAAAACGGACAGTGCGTAAGGAAGTGCAGCAGAGAGAGAGGAGAAGGTCCTCCTGGTCTGTCAGGAGAGATAACGGGCGTGAGTGAAGGGTGGAAGGCAGAGGTCTGACTCACCTGCTCTGGGGTGATCCAGGCTCTGGTTGTCTGTCCGCTCCTGCAGCAGCCTGCGTGTCGAACGCAGCGGCCCGCCATTCACGCCTGGCTGCAACCCAGAGGACTCTGTCTCTGTTACAAAACAACACCGGCGTCATTTGAATTTTCTTGTCTATTTAGCGCACAACCAGACAGACGCACTCAAAAGGGAATACCAGCCAGTTTACAAATTTGTGTTTTGCTCATATGACCTATGACAGTCTAACTCTCTCATGAATCGAGAAACCAAACAACTAAGCCTCTGTCCCTCGATGTAATACAGCCTGGGGCCGTCGGCAATTAATACAAAACCGACTTTGGGAGTTCACAGAACCTTTGAGTGAACTTTAATAACTGAATCATCTTTTTTATTATATCAGTGCCATCGGTTTTAAATCAGTAAATGTCCCCTCCTGGTATTGTCCCAGACATCTTTTCCATCTAGTAATGCTCTACACAGTTATACATCAGTATGACCTTGCCTATGTGAGAGCTGCAGACTCTTCTCTCCTCTTTTTTTTCCCTCTTCGTTTCTGGCTATGGGAGACAGCAGTGCACGAATACAACAAACCAGGCTGCAATCAGCTGCCCTAAGCCATCGCTACTGAAATCTTTATGGTGTACATTTCAGTTCTGTATTTCTTCCCTTGATAGCCAATCTCTGTGTGTGTTTCAGCTTTGTAGCGCTTTATAAGGGCAGCAACGGGGGAAGTCCTCACATATAGATCTGTCTCACCATCTCTCCTAGGGGGAAACATTACAGATATCCTCCACTGCCACCCACAGAGATCTATCCACCCAGAACCTGGAAGGTAGTGGGGCGGCTATTATACTCCTTATCACCCACTGTCCTTTTATTTCAGAGGCAGCTTGGACTCGGTGTCTGATGCATTTCATGATCGCCAGGCACTGTAGTGTCCCTTTGTACCTTACAGTTCAATGAGCCCATTTCATGAGAGCGGCGGTCTTGGCCGAGAGGAGACATGGAGGCTTTCATGTCGAGGCATCAAGAGGAGCTTGAGTCGTATGAAATTCAAATGGGTCTCTGCCACAGATGGCTCTGCACCACGATCACACTCATAAGTGGGAGACAGCTCCAACCCCTCAGCCATTGTCTTGTATCGTAAGAAAAAGAGAAAAAAATCCTCTGAAAGCTTATTCTATTTCTTTTCCCAGCACTTTGCTCTTACATGACTGTTGGATACAGCAATACTGTCTGCGCTCCGGCCTTAACCTTTGCACTCCTTACTGGCGGTTGCTGTAAAATATTTAATGTAATGTTGCAAAACGTAACTGTAGAAGAGGAAAGAGGGAGAAAAAACAGAAGTTGCAAAAGGACAAGTGGAAAAGTAGGTAGAGAGGGATGAAGAGTAGAGGAAGGGTGATGAAACATGAAATGTGGTGTTTGTATGGAAATACCTTAATCCTGCTGCTACACTCCTTAGCATAAACAGACTGGTTGAATGCAGAACAGTAAGTGTAAATAGTATTCATCTGTCTCCACGTCAACACGGGCTGTTGGGAATCTTTAAACTCAAGTACTGTATCACGTATTGCCAAATGCTGACGCTTTGACATTTATTGATTTATACATTTAATATACAAAGGCTGTGAGAAAAGTGCTGCAAGTCGTAGGACAACGAAATCATTATCATGAGCTCATCTTGTCACGACATTTGCCTCCCTCGTGCTTAACACAGACCAAATGATATAACTGTTGCAAATCATTAAACAGTACCTATTTGTAATATGATTAGCTATGCAAGTGATAATTACGGGGCTAGAAAGAGAGAAATCGTTATTTGAAACATCATGTAATATTCAAAGTTATGTAATCTGTTCCCTTGAGGAAAAACAAACCAGTTTTGCTTCCTTCTTTAACCTAAACAAGGCGTTTGATACTGTCAGTCACACATCTACCAGACAGACCGGCTTCCACAGGTCTTACTAATGCCAAAAACTGGTTTAGGGAATATCACAGCGCTAGATGCAGTCAGAAGTAGCAAATGTCTTCAATGATGAATTCCTCAATACTCTAATATTCCTCAATAACTAAACCCACATCTTTATATAATGCTTTATATAAATAATATTTGTATTTCAGTCTAACACTTTTCTATGAAGATGACAGGTCAGTCCTGCAGGACGGCTGTCAGACAGTCAGACTGAACATTTAGTAACTGTGACGCTCAAAGACGTTTTAAACATGAAGAGTTGAGGATCTGGTCACCGTCTGATTTGCACCTTAAATGGGATCCAGATGGCAAGCTACCATCATATAAATATCTGAGCATTATGAATAATGAGTTAGAGTTAGAAATCCACATTGAGGAGCTATCTACAAAACTGAAGAATTAGGATTCCTTTATGAGAGTGGAACCAGAAAACAAATTGTTTCTCTTGGTAAGACGTGAATCTGTTAGTCTTGTCAATATTCGCTTGAGTTTTGGATTGCGGTTAGTAGCCTACTGTGGATAGTTTTGATGCTTTATCAGGTGACTCTTTTTGCTGCCTTTCCCACATGAAGACTGGTTGGTCATGTCTTGCTCTTGCTGCCTTTTGTTCATCTGCACGGCTCTCCTTGACACCTTGCCTTTTTAGGAATGGCAATACAAGTGCTGCTATTCAAGATGCTCCGTGTAAGATTTTCCCATTAATGAGAGAGTAGCATGCCTGTCGCCATTACAAACAGCAGACCAAACGCTCTGCCCTGAGCTTTCATATGGTCCGAGTTGAGTGGCCTTGGTCTCAGTTCAAAAAACCTCTTCTGCTAGATGGCACGCTCGTAATTTAAAGGTGAAATATAAATATTAATGACACGGCTCATTCACCGGGCCACTTTCCCACAAAGGATGGCCTGCAATATCAAGAAGGGAAATAAAATGTAAAACAATAAAACAAAATCTAAATTCACTCATTCATAGCGCTATATATAAGCTTGTATTGCACACAGGACTACAAAGGAAAGCGTTCTGGCTGCTTGAGCTGCTGATAGGGGTCGCTGGCAGCGTATTACCTCATCAGCAAAGGTGGTGAGAGGATAATCCGCTGGAGGATGGGGGTGATGCCTTAAGTATGCTGCTGCCAGACGACGACGCATTAAACCATCCAACTCATACTTCACCTATGTACTCATCTGTTTGTCATATTTAATTTTAACTTTCATTCATCTAGGCACATCAAAAACAAATTCATGGCTACAGTGACAGCCTGGGAAAAGGCAGAACATGCCGATTTAGAGGTGACGTAAATGCTTCCCAATAATATATTCTCTAATTCATCATTGTGATTCTGTAATGTGTAATGAATGTGATTCCTGCTGAATCTGTAGTCATTTCCATAAGATGACCAATAGACCAATAGCATAATAAATGCCAAATTTGTGTCTGCTTCAAATAATCGACAAAATGTCACCTTGCTCCAGTGTGAAGAGAGTGAATCATGGCATCGGATAGAAGCTGGGAGATGGTTAAAGGTTCAACATTCATGACAGAAAATACTGAACTGAGATAAATATTTGAAGCAGGACTTTAAGGTCTAACATCATACAGCACAGTTTGTTATTATAAAGACATTTTTTTGCATTCAAAAAGTGATCAGTTCATAAAATGATACACTTCTGACTCTTGAAGAAATAATCATAAGAAGCATAAATAAAGCATTGACCTTTTTATAGCGATTGATGCACAAGAGATGGAGATAGCACTGAGATCATATCCAACCTGTACACCTACTTTATAATTTTGATACTTAAGATAAATGTATAATCAAATGTGTTCGTAAGGCCAACTTACAGACTACCTGAAAAGGATTTAAATGGAGAATGTAGGACCAGCCAGCTGTACTTTCATAGATCAGGCCTTTTCTACACCTGACATTTCTTAAAACAGCACAGAGGAATTATGTTGGCTGCTTCTTCCAGAACTGGTTACACACACACACACACACACACACACACACACACACACAAATGAAAAATCACTAAAATGTGATCTGTCACACCAGTGTGTGTCCTACAGGGACTTCTAGTGTGTCTGTGATACTCAACTATGAGTTTATAGAGACCTTATTGTGTTTTATGCTGTTTTATGGTAGCATTATAATATTCCTATATGGACTTGTTTTGCTGTGATATATGTATAGTATCCTTCTACATTTTACTATAGGATTAGTACAGTTCTCTTTTCATAAAGGCACACACACACACACACACACACACACACACACACACACACACACACACACACAAATGAGAAATCACTATAATATTCCTATAATTTTCCAACAGGGACTTACAGTGTGTCTGTGATTCTTTTAATCTCTTATGGTATCATATCATATCCCTATAATATTCCTATAATGGCTTATAATTTTGCTGTGATATTTGTATCCTTCTAAAAATTACTGTAGGATTAGTGCAGTTCTTTTTCTTAAGGGTACGCTCACGCTCTCTCTCTCTCTCTCTCTCTCTCACACACACACACACACACACACACGCACACACGAGAAAACACTAAAATATTCCTATAAATTTCCTAAAAAGACTTACAGTGTGTTTGTGACACTCAATAGTGAGTTGATAGTCACCTTTGCTTGTTCATAGAGACTTTTGCTGTGACATTTCCCTCTAAAAATTACCCTATTATAGGATTACTATAGTTATTTTTCTTGCGGGCGCACACAAACGCACACGCACACACACATCATATGTCTATATTAAGGTCTCACCTGGTGCCTGGATGACCTGGGTGAGCCAAATGACGGCGACCAGCCCGACTCCACAGCAGCAGAACCGCTGGAAGGGCCGCCGGCGCCTGGGTTGAGCTTTCATTCCTAAGTCCGTCTCATATCCGTGAAAAACATCTGTTGCTTGCTTTCTGACACTTGTTTCCCACTTTCTCTGCAAACAGCGCTGACGATATTTCCCCCCCCCCCACACACACACACACACCACCAGCAGCGACTTGACTGCCAAGTTGCTGAACAGTGTCACTCCAATCCTCCCGCAAAAGACAAGCCTCCCTAAATTCAGAGGAACAGGCGCTGTGTTATTTTATACTGCCAAAGCGCGCGGTGGCATCCATAGCTCGAGGTCGCGCGTGCCGGATAAATGAGTCAAAAAGCTCTCCGCGGTCATTTCTATAGGCTGAAAGGTCGACAGCGGATCCCACACTGAGGCGCAGCTGCTACAGGAGGCGACATGCTCTGTGTGCCTGTGCCTGCCTTCGCTCTCTCTGCTCACAGTGTGTGGCTCGACGTGCTGCTTCTCTCAGGCGTGGCCACCAGGCGGCGACAGGCTCAGAGAGAGAGAGAGAGAGAGAGAGAGAGAGAGAGAGGGAGAGAGAGAGAGAGAGAGAGAGAGAGAGGTCTGTGGCTCTTCCAACTTTTTTTTTAAGCTTGGGGACCCAAAGTGAGTAGGCGTGAAGACAGAGAGATTGGAGAGATAGGAGAGATAGGAAACCCCCTCCCTCCTCTGCAATCACATGCGTGCCACCGGGGTCACACTGGCCAAAAAATGAATTCAAGTTATTTAGTATTGGGTCTTTAAAATAAAAAAAGCACAAGTGCAAAAGAATCTGCCAAATGGGTGAGATAATTTGACTTGTTTCCAACACAAATCAACATTGTTATTTTCTTGAATCAAGTGATATTATGTTGATACTAGTGGAGTGATCCACCCTGTTTCAAGATAATCTTGCTTGTTTCGAGAAAATTGTGAAACTATCTCAACCCATTGGTAGATTTTTTTCCCCCACTTGTTTTGAGGAAAACAAGATTCGAAGACTTAATATTAGACTAAACGGACAGGATGTTAAGATGGATATTGTTTGCGGCTCATATTCCACCAGGGCTTTCCCTCTTGTGCTTCCCCTACTCTGTCTCACTCTCTCATTTCCCACTCTCAAAAAAAACCAAACACAAATACTAAAAGTGAGTGCACTGCCCACTCTCCGATTTTGAAAAAAAATGAGACTACTCTTGTCATATGGAGACCTTCCAGAAACAGGGTGAAGATTAAGAAACACTGCTGCACTGGAGTCTACTAATAATCCACTGCCAGTTTCCCAGATGGTGGAAGAAGTGCACAAACCCTTTGAGTAAAAGAAGAAAAGACAGTGATCATAGCAGTAATGAAAGTGAAAAAGGGAAAGTAGTAGTAGTAGTAGTACAATTTCAGCAGGCCTGCAATGCCCTATAGTGTTTCAACAGCCAGCAAAGATTACATATTCATGATATTAAACTCCAAAGGTTAAACTGAAAGGCTTGGTGCTTCAGTTCCACAGTCACTCTGATTAGTTTCTCAGTGACTTGCATGGCTTGAAATCTAAACTGCAATACTTTTATTAACAATTTGCATGTTTTTTTCACAGCAACTTGGGAGGAGAAAGAATGATAATTTGTTCAAAATGCAGTGAAACAAAAGAATGAAGTTCCTTAAAATTGAAAAACTCTAGTTAAGTACAGTATAAAGTAAAGTAAGCTAAAGTAATGCTACCAGTAGGTCTATCTCAAAACATAAGAGCTCTTGAATAAAGTACTTAGCTATTTTTTTCCTCTGCAGATACTTGTTATTGATCAAGCCTATGAAATCTGACTTAGTATAAGTTTCATCTATGACAGAAAACCACGTCAAGCCTATACTTGTTTTTCATGGGGCAACAATGGCCTGGCGATTTAAAATATAATACACAACTCTGTGGATCAGGAGTCTAAACACATGACACACACACACACACACACACACACAACAGCACATGCCCTCTGTATTTACAGAACACGGATGAGTCAAACTGGCGTTAAGCCCTTGAGCTGTGTCTGACACATGGCCCCTAGTGAAGACTCAGGCCCGCGCTCCAACCCCAAATAAAGACATAGGCCAGTGCATTGTTGTCATCAGTTCTCCTCCAGGTGTCAGGGCAAGGAAGATAAAGAGCTTCTCTGCCGCTGGTGTTTAGGAAAGCTTTCCAGAGGACAGGGTCCTGGGAAATGTTTGTATTATGTTGTCGTTCTTTATTATGATTGTGGAACAAGCCATGGAAAACCTATTTGTCTTACCTCACGCTGTATCAGTTCACAGGGAGACAGGAATATGCATCTTAACATTATTCCACACTGTTTTAAATTGGGTTATCTCTATATGTGTTTGTGTGTGTCTACAGGCTGGTTTTATCTTTTGTATTCTGGCACAGAATCCCAAGTAAAGATGTTATATGTTATCAAAGGTATCTTTGGTGTGGCGCTGATGTGACAGTACTTGTGTACTGACAGTACACACATTACACAGCGGCCCTATGTTGCAATGACACCCTAAAAGTCCATCAGCATTAAAGTTTTGGTTGTTGAGTGAACTTGATGGCAAACAAGCATGAAATGGTGAAATGATGAACAGCTGACAATCACGTTGAAGTTGGTGAAGAGGCAAAAGAGCAGATAAGATTAGTGGTCTTATTTGTAAAATTAGCCGTTAGAATAATGCATTTTTTATTAATATGAAGACACAGAATTAAGTTACAGTTGTATCTTATAAAGTGTATGGTTTAAGAATGAGTAATAATCAATCATGATGATTTGTGATTATGATTTTACAATTAAATTTGCTCAGTCAACAGAATTATGAATCAAATCAATATTAACTTGCGGGGCAAAAATCCTAAATAAGTTTGGACACTTGATATTGTCAATGCTAAGAATAACTCCTAAGTTTTGTTATTCTTAACTGTCTCATCTGAAGTAGGCTAGTTCCATTGTTGCTTTGCTGGCATTTCTCAATTTCCTGTGGGAAGTTAATAACACAGGCTTGTGACTGCACACCTTGATAGATAATGGTGTGCTACGGCTTCACTGCAAATGGGTTTTAAAAGGTCATAATTTCCACACCAGAAGTCCTGCTGACACTAAACTCCAACCTTGACTTGAGCAGCCTCTTTGGTTAGGCGGCCGTTCAGCGACATGCTGTGCTGAGATTGTAAGGAAGGACTGATTTTCTCCACTGAACTTAAGGACAAAACAGGTACTGTGATTGGCTTCTTCCTGGATAAATCTATTGTAAGTCAGTCAGTAGGATATGATGATGTGATTTTTTTTTTTTTGGAAACTGGGCCTTAGTATGCTAGTAGCAGCTTGCTCGCTAGCTAACAACTGTTAGCTCTTACCGTCCACCAGATTTACTCACCACTGTTTTAGGGGAAACTAATTTCTAACCTGTCAAAACATGTCAATACACACATTTTCACTTCACCTGTATGTAGAATAAGATATTTTAACATGATGTCACTAGGAGATATGTTGTCACCATGCTCTAGTGTTCAAAATAAGGAATAATCTTTTTCCAGTGAAACAATTTAGCCCAAGCTAGTAGCTAAAAGCAGGTCAATACTCAACACTACTGAACAAAAATATAAATGCAACACTTTTGGTTTTGCTCCCATTTTTCATGAGTTGAAATAAAAGATCTAAGACTTTTTCTATGCACACAAAAGGCTTATTTCTCTCAAATTTTGTTCACAAATTTGTTTAAATCCGTGTTAGTGAGCATTTCTCCTTTGCCAAGATAATCATCCACCTGACAGGTGTGGCATATCAAGATGCTGATTAAACAGCATGATTATTGCACAGGTGTGCCTTGGGCTGGTCACAATAAAAGGCCACTCTAAAATGTGCAGTTTTATCTTGAAAAAAGACATGTATTAGGCACTGAACTATGGATCTCACATGACTAGGGCTACAGATATGCATTTTTTGAAAACCAGTCAGTATCTGGTGTGACCACCATTTGCCTCATGCAGTGCAACACATCTCCTTCACATAGAGTTGATCAGGTTGTTGATTGTGGCCTGTGGAATGTCGGTCCACTCCTCTTCAACAGCTGTGTGAAGTTGCTGGATATTGGCAGGAATTGGAACGCGCTGCCGTACACGCCGATCCAGAGCATCCCAAACATGCTCAATGGGTGACATGTCTGGTGAGTATGCAGGCCATGCAAGAACTGGGATGTTTTCAGCTTCCAGGAATTGTGTACAGATCCTTGCAACACGGGGCCGTGCATTATCATGCTGCAACATGAGCTCTGGTGGACATTCCTGCAGTCAGCATGCCAATTGCACGCTCCCTCAAAACTTGCGACATCTGTGGCATTGTGTTGTGTGATAAAAACTGCACATTTTAGAGTGGCCTTTTATTGTGACCAGCCCAAGGCACACCTGTGCAATAACCATGCCCATTAATCAGCATCTTGATATGCCACACCTGTCAGGTGGATGGATTATCTTGGCAAAGGAGAAGTGCTCACTAACACGGATTTAAACAAATTTGTGAACAAAATTTGAGAGAAATAAGCCTTTTGTGTGCATAGAAAAAGTCTTAGATCTTTTATTTCAACTCATGAAAAATGGGAGCAAAAACAAAAGTGTTGAGTTTATATTTTTGTTCAGTATATATACAAGTTTTTCCTGTTATATGGGATTTTACACTTCACACCTCCCTTTATCACTGCTAATCGTTTGCAGATATGTTTGCTTGTTCCTTATATTTTAGTATGTTGTAACTTTGCTCTTTATTATTATAATTAGTAGTATCAGTAGTAAGGATAATGTTGGCTAAAAAAAATAAGCAGACCTTTGTTGAGTGAATGCTCAACAGTGCGTGAGCTTTATTATCACCAAGGAGGCAATTAATGTGCAGCTGAACAGGAACAAATGTAGCCTACTAAACGGCTTTCAGGTGGCATAACAAACCAAAGTGGAGGAGCTCCTCAACTCTTGGGCAGTAACAGCTGTGAACTATTTTCTAAACATACAACTTGTCAGCCTCAAGAATGATTAGATATGGTTAATTTCTGCACTGTTTTTAACTAGGAACTGATCATTTCATCACTGATACAGCTGATCAATTCTATTTTAGGTGTCATCTAGCTATTGCTAACTATAGTATCTGCTTACCTAACGTACTGGTGGCCAATTTCAGACACACTCTTTGATGCGGTTTCCAGTCTTTTTCCAGACTTTTTGAAGCTTCCTGCCAAAAGGCAAGTGACGTAATCATACATACATGTATTTGAGAAAAAAAAAAAAAAAAAAATCATATCTAAGAGTAGGCATGTGTGTCCAGATTTGGCCCAATTCTTAATTCTTAATCCTGCTGCTGGTTTTCTTTCCTACCAGCTAGTTAATTGGAGTTAATTGCATTCACCTTGCATCCCAGGTGTAAATAGTCCCTGATTGGACGGCTGGAGTGAAACCAGCAGGGCTCTGGGTCCTGAGGATGGAGGACCACTAAGCCCAAGGGTGTCTATAATTGGGCACCAGTATTTAATCACAGCTCTCACTGTCCTGTTGTTAACACATCTGATTTGCGAACTAGCTAACATATCTAGTAACAGCTAGCGTTAGTAGTGGCTTGTAGTTGCATCAGTTCAGAGCTTGACATTGCCATTTGCCCGGCGGCCCGACTGTTTTCTCAGAGCTCCGGGTCAGAAAATATTGATCTTTAGAGGCCCGCTGTCCAGTGATCAAAAATAGCTTGTATTTGGTTGGTTTCCATTTACTTTACCACTTTTTGATCAATCTATTTTTTCTTTCCTTCTTTATTCTTTTTCTTTTTTTCTTGTATAAACAAATTTTGGTTATGGTATGTGCCTTTGAGTTTTGACTGAATTGAGGCGCCTCTCCAAATACCAATCAAGTCGACTATTTTGCTTTCTTTCTGTTGTTGTGTCTTGTTGTCCTCCATGCTGATGCTGGAGTTTTGCTGTTCACTGATTAGTAAACCTCAAATCTGTGTCACATGTGAGGGGAAAAAAATCAGGAGATTTTAAGCTGCAGTGTAAATGCAGCACAATAATTAAATTCAGATCAATCCACTCTGCCTTTCAGTTCAATAAACCAGGTAAAGTACCTCATGTGTAGTCATTCCCATTTGTACCAAAACATTTTTCTCACTTGCCCATTTCAGGAGATTGACTGTTTTCTTATGCTGCTTACTTATGCTATTTCACTTACAGTATAATTGTAGTGATTGTAAGAATATATTAAATTACTTTTAGACATATACTGCATGTTTTGTTTGCATGTCTGGGAGCCTGCTGGTTCCCACAGAGAAAATTGAGATCTGATACGCATCAAACAGCATGACTCCTGGCTTTAGCCCTCTGCAGGCTAGCAAAGCAGGGCTAGCACGCATAAACATGCAATAACAGCTCCTCCACAAGTTGCTCCCAAAACGCCATAAATACGCTCCACAGAGGAGTTTAGAGTAAGTTAGTGCATTCACTGAAAGCCTTTTCCACCGCAACTATTCTCACTTAACTGAGTTTTACAGAGGTCTGTTTACATCAGTTTACATTTAGTACAGTTGTGCCACAACTCTGCTGCTGCTGTGCAAGTCACTGTGAGTCAAACGTTTAATGGAGTTTATTTTTTTATTTTTATTGGAATCTAGTTTTGGAACAACTCATGGTGGAACCAATCCAAACACTAACATTGTTTTGTGACTAATCCCATTTTGTGGAGCGCCATGTTCTCGGTGGCTACTGACAGGTCTGTCGGTGTCTGAATCATAGAAGATGAATACTCAACTTTCACTTGGATTCCAACTTTTGCTTTGTTGAGTTGTTTTTCCTATGAGCAATTACACCCACAGTCATTCCAGCATATCTTACAGCAATTAAGCTTCATAAATCTCCCAAGTTTATCTGTGTTTGGGCCATTTTTCACTTTGACAAAAAAAATCAGTATTGTCTGTATTATTTTTTTGAGGAGATATGAGGTTAGAGACCAGATTGGGATTGTTGTATTTCCAGATTAAGTCAACTTTATTAAACATTAGGCTAGTATGTAATGCCTAAATTATGACTGATTCTTTCCCCCATGTCCCCATTTAGGTCATTAAGCCACATACTTGTTTTTGTTAAATCTTTGTTGGACTTTTTTTTCTAAAATTCATTCATTTTAAAATATTTAAAAACCAAAATAACTATCCCTTAGTGAGAGCTTATGCCATTCAACACATTCATTTCAATTTAAGCTTGATTTCAATTCGAGTCGTGTTAAGCAACTTTTTCCTTTTTAATTCACTTTTAAAAATCATGTTTGTTGGTTTGCTTCTTTAACAATCGGTGGTACTGATTGAGCTGTAAACCTACATAATGCTTATGACCCCCCCAAAAAAAAAAAAAAATCACATCTAATTTTTCCTTTCCTGTTGGCTCATGTCACGCAATTGCTTTTTCCTTACATAGTGGATGAAAGACCAGCTCTTATGGAGGTCCAATACAAATCCTACACCAGCCTCTGTCAGAAAACCTCAGTAAGTGCAACCAAAGACAATGAGATGAGATCACTAAGCTGGTTAACATACATTACATTTTCAGGTAGGCACAAAGTCAGAAATAAGCCTTCACATTACACCAGTATGACTAGTCCAGTATGACCAGTTTTTACCATCCACTCTGAAGAGTTTCACTCATTAAGGCGTACCTAATGGTGTTTAAGACCTTATTAAATGTTAATGTACGAGCTATACATGAAATAGCTCAATACCAGAATGATAATAACAACCATAGTCACTTTAACCAAGAAAATCTATTTGCAGACAACATTGTTGAAATATTTTGTTATGTCTTATGGTGGTTGTTTGTTTTCTACAAAAAACAAAAGTTTATAACTTTTTGCTCTATTTCACGTTTTCTCTTTGCTTCCCTCAAATTTAAACAGCTACAAGAAAGTCCACATTTGCATGATTAATAAGTTACATTTTTTATACATACACACATACAGAAGGGAGCTTGGAAGTTGCTTGGCACATTCTCATGCTTGACCAACCTCCTACAATCTAAATAACTATACAAGACACAGTAAAACAGGTCTTCTCATACCACGTCTCCCTGTAAGTCATGAGGCTTCAGCATGTACAGTAGATGAAACAGCCTGCATGGCCACAATTACACTCGTCTGCATAATCATCCTGCAAAAGAGGGCATACACAACCCAATGCACTAAGTAACATGGAACAGTTCAGCTGTACATATCTTCACATATCGATAAAGTTTAGATTCATAATTTAATCTGAATATACTGTATCTTAATATGCTGGTACCAGGTATTCACAGTGACTCTAAAATAAAATTACAAGAGGAAGTTAAAGAGTGTATACAAGAAACAAGGGCGTTGAGAGTCTGGGCGACTGGCGAACGTTTGGCATCCCTTTCATCGGAGATTGGAGTTCAAAGTTGGGAGTTTTTAGTCTTGTGTGTGTGATTGAGTCAGTTCCATTGATTTGATTTGATTCAGGAGAGCTGCCTGGGCGTTAGTTGGCACTGGCGTCGCAGTCCGGCAGGAGAAGCAGCCCCTCGCCTCTGAACACACATCGTTATTGGCGCCGTCAGCAGTGGACATGAAGGTGAGGTAAGGTGGTGTGAGGGGATGAGATCAAATCCACTTTCTTATTTCAAGCAAGACACAACCTGGAGCAGGCTAAATAAAGTATGTGCCCTGTCCAATGCTGATTTTACAACAAAAAAAAAAAAGTGCAAGAACAACACAGAAACACACAGAAACACACAATAGGGTGGAATGGTAAGCCCTCACCTATTGTCCTTAACGCTACCACTCATAAGCCATACTAAACAATTACCCAAAATAGTCACTGTAGACATCCGCCGAACACAAAACATATTTAAATACAATAGTCTGTATTTCGCTATTCGTTTAAGGTGTTTTACTCAGACACCTAAAGCTATTTTGCCAGCTGAAAGAAAAGCTGCCTATTGGCATTTTGTGGTTCAGGCCAGCAGGAGGAGTACTTCTACAGTATGGCTGCTACAATAGTGAGGTTAGAAGAAAACGGCTACAGGCAATCATGGAAGGAAGCTGAAGCAGTTCTTTCCTGTCATTGTCTGTGTCTTCAGGAGAGGTATGACCCTTTCAGCATCCCTTCAATACTCTGAATGAAACACTTGCAAGAGGAACGAGGCGCTCCGTTCATTTTTTCACATTTCCCTTTCAGTCATTTCTTTCAGTGATTTTCCAGTTTGCATCTCTGTCAGTTATGGGGGCTGTGAAATCCTCTCTCCCTCTCTTAAACTGAGTCCACAATTTCTTAAATACAGTACTACTGAGAAGTGAAGAGGGCAGAGGATGATGTCCCTACATACAGTAACAGACCCTCCTGTGAGGCTAGTCAGTCAGCATCATTACATCTTTTGAAGTAGAAGGCTGCCTACAGGCTTGTCATTGTCGTTTTCCCTTTTTCTTTTTGTGTTTTATTCCAAGGCCTTCCACACTAACGGTGCAAGGCAGAACCATACTCAGAACATTGCAACTACGGGTTTGGCAGAGAGGATAGGGATACTACTGTTCACATACATTATAGGTGAAATATATACACTTTTGGTCATTTCAAATAAGACACCACCAAACATGCTATACAGTGTCTCTCAATCTTAATTGCCACGTTTTATGCAAGTGCTATTCAGCCCGACTTGTCAAGTATTTGAAGCAAGGTAGGAGATGCACACATATGCACGCAGGCACGCGCGTGCGCACACACTCACACACACTCTCACACACGCAGGCACACATACTGTACACACACACACACACACACACACACACACACACACAAAGAAGCACTCTGAGCATAGCACACCAACACGGCAGCCTGAGTGCTGCGCATTGGTCAGTCTGCGAAGGTCGTGTGATGTTGAAAAAGTCTGTCATGGTTCTTCTGTGAGTTGATTTGCATACTCCTTCACCAACAGGCAGGTCCAGGATTCAGTATAGAGGCTGTGATAATACACAGATTGTAGAGGACATGGGCGTGTGTGTCCGACTGTTTGCATTTGAAACGACGACTGCAAATTCATTTGTACAAAATACTGTAAGTGTACTGAGTGTGCAATGAGATTATGTGTTTTGCATGTTTATGTTCGTGTGTGTGTCTGTGTGTGTATGAGCGTGTGCGTGTGTGTGTGTGTGTGTGCTGTGAAGAAGCTAACAGGGCTTGTTGACGTTGCACAGCAGCTCAGTGACTTTGATGAGGCGGGCCACGGTGCTCTGGGACTCCTCCTGCAGCCGCTGGTTGTTCTGCCTGAGGCTCTGCACCTCGGCCTGCAGCACCGCCTTGTCCTCTTTCTCCTGGAGATATTAGCACAAAACAAAAGAAGAGTGAGGGGTAAAGTGTGGTATAAGTAAAGCTTTAAGTAGGCGAGCTAGCGGCTGCACATCGACACGGGGGTTTGAAATAAAACGGCACACACACTGTAGAGCGGCACACCAGACTGCAGTGGGGAAGAATAAAGCACACAATGCAGAACTTAACAGAACAGAAAACCTACTATGTCACTGGGTGGAATAATGATATTTTTCATTCATATGTAGAGCTATGGACAGTAGGCATGGACACAGTCTCTGACATGTAGATGAGAAATATACAAGACAGCCATCTATTGGAATTGAACTACTACATATGCTCATTTAACTAAAATGGCAGCTCTAAGTTTTGTATTTGCTGGTTTACAGCATGGGGAGACAGTCATGTTTAACAATATGAATGGTCTAAGGTCATAGGAAAGTCATGCACTGAGCTTTGTAAGTATTTGGAATGAAACACATAGTTTGATGCTTTGTCTCTATACTCTAAACTAAGTAAGTAAGTAACTAACTAACTTTGGATTAGAAATGACACATTGTCTGAGGTTAAAGGTCAAATTGGCTGCTTTACATTGAGGGCATATTCAGACATGCTGAGTAAACAGTTAAAGAACTACAGTCCTTTTGTACATGGTCCGGCCATGTCAGGATACCAAAAGTATTTGGACAGAATAAGATTGTATTCGAGAGAGTAGTCATTTTTAATATTTGAAGATTCCTCATATATAATGACTTATACAGTAAATGTAACCCCTATAAGATAAGATAAGATAAGATAAGATAAGATAAGATAAGATAAGATAAGATAAGATAAGATAAGAAAAGAAAAGAAAAGAAAAGAAAAAATCAAATAGTAATAGGATACAGCAAAGAAAAGATATATATATATAATATAAACAAGAATATAGCAAATGGGGGTTAAATTAATATATGCAACCGACAGTTTCAACATTGGAACATATTCAGAAATGTATAGATGAAAGTATGAAAAGGTGTGGATTACAGCATTAAGGAGGGTGTCGACAATAGCAGCAGGTAGTAGCAATAGAGCTTACTGCAACAAAGAAAAAATGAATGAAAATTATGTATGATATTAGAATAGAACAAAAATCAGAAATATGTTCAGTATGAAACAAGTGCAAAATTATAAGAATTTCAGCATATATGAAATATTTATCAAATAACAGATTATCGAATCTGTATCCATAACTCCCCATGCTATAAACTAGCAAACTGATGCCTTTAATCTTATTAGTCTCAGCCTTTTTGCATGTCAGTGTGTCTCTGTAACGATTCAGCTGTGACTACACTTGACTTGAAATGGGTGCATGCATGGGAGGATTTGTACAAGTAAACAAGAGTCCGCAGCAGCAATCCAGCTACTAATCATCATGCTCCAGCTACAAGGCTTCAAGATAACCACAACCAACTTAAATAGTTTCTTCTAACTACTGATTTTCCCACAGAGCTCAATGAAAACATTAATACAGAGAAATGGCAACTACCTTTTGTAGGTCATCTTGCAGCCTCTTCAGCATGGCCTCCAGCTGAGATACCTTCTCCTCTAGGTGGCCTGGAGAGTCACTGCAAAGGAATTATGCAGTGACACTTAGTCAAAAGTCATTTGAGGTTTTCTATAGGTTTGGTGGCTAGATGATTTGGTTTCCAATTTGGCCACAAGTGCATTCATTTTTAGCATGCGTGGTCCCAGTGGGAACTGAAGCCCTAACGCTGGCAAAAAAGTCTTTTGAAAAATCACCAAGATGAAGTTCTACATTTTTTTGAAGACTCTTCACTGGTGTCAGCTGTCTTTTCTAGCAAGGTTTTGGCCCACTTATTCCTTTTGTAAAAAAGTTGATGAAGTCAGTTCAACTCTCTCCTCGGGTGATTATACCTTCCTTCATCTAATATAAGAGCGCACTTTTCAATTTGCTTGATTGGTGGTGGATCCATCTGTAATGCTGTCAGGCTCAGAGACAGGCCTTGAGAGAAAGATACAGTCCCTGCTGACAATAATGAAACCTGTAATACTTAGAGTTCAATTTCATTGCTATTGCTGACAAGCACATCAATTCTGAGTGACCATAGTCGTCCCATGATGCCTTTCTTCTCTGATGTCAGCAGTGTTATCCGTGTTGACTGCACACCCCATAAAGCAACGCACAGCTCGTCTTCCAATGACTCGAAAAGCATGACAATGTAATTAGGGAACAACGTGGCATCTTCATCAAAATATATGGACCCAATTGTGTATATTTAAGTTTAATGATTAATGATGGTCATATATTTTATCCAATTTGGCTGCTTTAAAGATCATTTGTGCATGTCAGTCCAGTGGTGCTACGTACCAAGTTATGCGCAGACTTTCCAGTTAAATACGGAAAAGCCTTAGCGAGCGAAATAACTGTTTTGAGTTATTGAGGACAGAAATTAAAATCTTTAAACAAGTTGGCAATTTTTTATTTGTTTGCCATTATGATGGCAAGAGTTGTGCCCATGTATATGAGCTAATCCGAGTTCTTCTCTTCATCACAGATTTCAGCAGGCATCTGCTAGCAGAAAAACAATGTACATGTGAATATGAATGATCATAATCAACTACTGGTCACATTTCTACTACAATAAACACATGCTGAAGTTATAATTAGATCCTTACACAATTTTTATCTTGACCATAAGAAACATTTCTTTTCATCACATGTTAAGACTATTCTTGCGATGAGTTAATGTCACAAACAGACACTAACCAGTGGTGATTAACTCAAAATACTACTGTTTTTTTTTTTGTTTTTTTTTAGTAAGCATTTAACTTGCTAGATGGATCCATCCATCATGGGATGATCTAAGAAACTTAATGTTGAAATATTAATCATGGACTGTAGGAACACTTAAGACGATAACCTGAACATTTCTGTGGGTTTTATGTGTTATGAGAGCAATGAGGGAATCAATGAGCAAGAAGGAATGTGAAAGACAGACAAGAGCGACGGGGAGTAAGTTGTAGGGAAAGATACCACGACAGTGAGTCAGACACTGTGTGCATGTATAGATGCATATGTGCACATATGCGTGTCACTGAGTCACTGAGGGCTGCATAAGGGAGACAGAGAGAGAAAAGCCGTCACACTGACTCAAACAGACGGGTATTGTGCGTAGAGTCTAAATAATAGGGAAGAGAATAAAGGAGTTGCTGAGTTTGAGAGTTGAGTGAAGGGATGTGTGAGATGATTCAGACAGAAAACCACGGGGGTAACTATACTCCTGACACACTGAATGGTCTAGTTGATCCAGCCTCAGTCTATATTATGTGGCTAAGTACGTATGTACCGTGTGGCAACCCACCTGTCTTTCATGTCTTTCAGCTTGCCGTCTGTCTGGTCAGCTCCTGCTTGGGAGCCGTCTGCGGCTTTGCGGTCTGTGATAAAGACACATCATCCAAATTACTGCTTTACCAGCTAAAACAGCCATACTTACAATACAACCAAAGGAAAGGATGAGAGAGGCAAAGAAGAGATATTTAAACTCCACTCCAATATAAAATATAGAGTAATCCAGAGAGTCCTGCCACAATGAGTCCTGACAGCGGTCCTCCATCCCTCCATCTACTCAATACTCATCTCTGTATTTAACTCAGAGATAGAAAATAGATCCTATTATTTATTCATTTACTTTTACTTGGGCATAATTTCACATATACACTACCAGTCAAAAGTTTGGACACACCTGGTTGAATGTACTATGTTTTTCATTATCTTGAAGCCATTTGGATCTAAAGGCTTATGCTTAAATGCTTGAAATCTGTTTTGTAGACAAATATAAATAGTGAAGTTGATGCCTAATGTATGAATTTCTTTCCAAGGCCTTTGCCTTTCCATTAAGGCAAAGGGAGGCTACTTTAAAGAATCTAAAATATAAGATAGTCACTACATTTGGTCACTGCATAATTCCATTTGTGTTATTTCATAGTTTTGATGTCTTTACTATTATTCTAAAATGTGAAAAATAGTAAAAAATAAAGACAAATTTGTGTGTCCAAACTTTTGACTGGTAGTGTATATGTAATTGATTCATTTTGTTCTCAAGGGGGCTTCCGGGACAGGTTGCCAGTCCACCACAGGTCGAACATAGATACACAGACACACCTTTGGACAATTTAGAGTCTCCAATCCACCTGACTCGCATGTCTTTGGACTGTGTGAGGAAACCCACAGGAACACAGGCAGAACATGCAAAGTCGAACCCGGGTCCTTCTTGCTGTGAGGCGATTGTGCGAACCACTGAGCCACTGTGCTGCCCTATTTTACATTATATTATACGTACATATGAGTGAGGTCTATAAGTAAAGAGGTCTCACCCTCTCGTGACAAAGCCTCCAGGATACTGCGGCAGGCTGTGGCCAGATCAGCGATGGACTGCCACTCCTCTTCAGAAGAATCTGTCGTCTCTGAAAGAACTGAGAGAGAAGAAAGAGAGAGAGAAGGGAACGGCCGGGATTTAACTTGGTTTCATAAAAAATGATGTAGCAGCAAATGAGTTTAATGTACTTGGGACAGCAACACAGTGGGGAATGCAGACTTTATGAGCAGCCAAATTCATTCTCTCATAATGTGCTGGTTCAACAGTAACAAAGAGCCGCCACTGGGGGATGCTGCTGTTATAATGGTGGTCAGATTCAGGGACAAAGTCACAGAAGACACAGGGACGAGGAGAAGAGTTGCCTTTGAAAATGTCTCTTTATGGATGCAGAGTGCCTGCAGGTTTCGCTAAGTTACATTTCTGACTTTTTAAGATCTTTTTGACACCAGTAAGGATGGAATTTAAGACCAATTTCACCATTAAAATTAAAGGGAAACGATGACAGTAGACAGAAGTGAATAAGCTATAGGATTTCTCACTAGGACACAAGTAGCAGGTGGGAAATCATCTTATAAATTGAGCCGTGTTGACTTTTACACCTTTTTGGTGCGTTGTTGTGGTTATTGTATAATTTTTGTTTGAATATTGTTTAGTTTAATGACTGTAACCCCCTGTAAAAATGGAATTTGCTCATAAAAAAGAAAGTAGTGCACAAAAAAAACAAGCTAAATATTATCCGAATAACCCAATGTTGGTTTAATTTTTGGTAAAACAAAAATACCTGCTAATTGCTTAATAATTTTAAGGTCTTGGAAATTCTATGTAAGACTGAAAGGCGATGATTTTCCACCATGTAAGACCCCTCAAGGCCTTGAACTTTATAATTTAGTTGAAGGGGATGTGACACATTTTCTGAGACATCCTGTGAATGAATGTAAGATAAAACAATCAGAGGCATCGGGGGCCGCCCCCTCAAAAAGCAGAAGAATTTGATGAGACGATGAGTGAGCGTGCTCTTATGGCGGTTAGATGATGAGTCCCATCGTCTCAGCAGAGAGGGAGCAGATGGCGTAAGAGGGGCTCCTTGATTTGGGGCTGCCTAAAACTCCACCCCTCCCACCACCCATCTGTCCCCCTTTTATCCTCGCCCTGGTAGGGGGTGGCAGCAGAGCAGGGGTGATATTAGATTGGTGGAATAGGGGGCAGCGGAGATGAAAGAAGCGGGACAAAGGGGATGCGAGGGAGGGCAAAGGGAGGATAATGAGGAGAGGGGTTTAACGGAGAAAGGATCTGGAAGCTAAAAAGGGATTTTGAGGCTCAAATAAGGCAGAGACAATTTACAAACACTTGTAATTGTTCCATTTCGGCATCGTTGGAGCGGCTGCATCAGCTGTTCTGGGGCACAAAGTCTGCTAAAGGAGATTTTGTTTTGAGTCCATGAGGGGTCATAATATCCCGGCCTGCTCTTTGTTCTCTTGACTATCCTCTTACAGTTTCATTTCTTTTGTAAGGGTGTGTGCTGCTGCCGTTTCTCTTGTTAAAGGATACACCTTTGACTGCTGGAATAATCCATATTGAACTGTTGTATATTGTGTATATTTTTAAAAATGCTTTTCACTGCACTGTGAAAAACATCCATCTTGACAAGTCATATAGTCTCATATTCAGCCTTCAAATCTTATTTTTCTTAAAACGAGAAAAATTCTGCCAATGGGGTGAGATCACTCCACTTCCAATGCAGTTTCACTTTCAGGAATTTTCTAGAAATGAGAGTCAGTATCTTGAAACAAGTCAGAATAAGGCAGATCACAGCACTACTACCAAGAAAATGACTTGACTTGATTCTACAAAATTCTTGAAACAAGTTAATTTGCATTGGAAACAAGTGAAATTATCTAACCCCATTGGCAGATGTCATCACTTGTCACTACTAATAAAAATAAATCAGAGAGAATAGGGGAGTACTTACTCTTGGTGATGGAGTTATGAAGGCTTAGGGCCCGTGAATTTCTTTCTGCTCGGTCTAAACAGGACAACCGGGAAGAGGACAGAGGGGAGTCGCTCGCCGAGGCTTTCTCCTCGCCAAACTCGGCCCCCAAGAACTAGAAAGACACAGAGAGAGACAGAGGGGAAGCACAACGCTGTCAGAGAGGTGAAGGACCGTTGGGGAGAAACCACTCAGATGTCCTCCATTCGCCTCCGTTTGTCACCTGCTCGTCCTCCAGGGGCACCTTGGGTTTGACGGCCAGGATGAGATCAGGTGTGGCGTCCCTCAGTTCCCCGGGGTTTTCGTAGATGTGTTGCTCCAACTTCAGCCCCACGTTGTCGTACACGTGCCTGTCAGCCAGGGAGGGATAGATGGAGGGGGGGGAATACAAAGCAAATCTGCCGTTGATGCTTCGTGACATTTTTTTTTATCCAATCCAGAGGTCAAAACAGGAACTGGAGCACTTAGTCAAGTAATCTCCAGGATTGCTTAGATTTGGCCTGATTGAAGTTTGCTATTCTGCGCTCACAAAAACATCCATGAGAACAACAAATCTGACGCAGTTCAGTCAAATAATTCAGATCTACTTTGCTTGAACCTAAAATAAAAATCAGCCAAATTCATCTTGGTGTGCAGCAGAGTTCCTCATGAATATTTACTCTATGCACTATTTCCTCCTCTTGAAGTGGGTTTTTTGCAGTTCTTGGTGCTACACATATCAGTGCACTTATATTATTTTGCAAAGCAGATACATTTGGGTGTAATACATGTCCTACTGCGTTTGCGTATGTGTTTTCTATTGTTTACAACTCTCTGTCTTTTTTTAAGCATCTTCTCCATATTGGAGTTTGGTAGCTGGAAGTCTTTCTCTGTGAAGAACAGGTGGCATCTCAGATCATTGGCTGTCAGTGTAAAGGCTTTAGGTGTATACAGAAGGCAACCAGAGACCACCAAAAAAACCTCAACAGGATGAGGAAATGATGTAAAAAGTAGATAATAATGTAGGAAATTGTTTAATTGAACCAATTGTGCTTTCTTGTTTTGTTTCTTGTCATGTATTATAGTCCTAAAAACACACCCCACCCACTCCAAAATATCCCTGTTGGGTGAAATCCTCATATCTCCAAAATGTCAACTTTTCAGAAATTAAGAAAAACAGCCTTGTTTATACATTGACAACCATGCATTTTTGAGTTTATCTACTTGGTTTTGATAAAGGTTTCACAAACACAAGGGTCATAGAATTTCTCAACCCATAGAGGAGCATGTGATCCTTCAACTGAAATTAAAACATGAAAATCACCCAAATTTAGTTTTGAAGTTTTCACATGACAAAAATGATACGTGTAAGCTCCATAAGTATTTGAAGAGTGACACATTGCTCGATGTCCTGTCTCTACACTCGATTCTTTTGCTTTGGAGGAAAAGTGACACACTGACTATGAGATTAAATTGCAGTCTGTCAGCTGCAATTTGGGGATATTTTCAGCCATGTTGGATGAATAGTTAAAGAGCTATAGCGCTTTTAGCTCATGGTGTACCCATTTCAGGGTTCCAGAAGTATTTGGATGGATTATAATATCTAGCAAAGCTGTATTTCTTGACATCCATTTCTCAAAATGGACGTCATGAATGGACAGAGGCATGTGTAACAGTCGGAGGGACACATACCCATCACATGCGTCCCTGAAGGGGGGCTCTCTCTCCAGAGAGAAGCTGCGTGTGAGCTGGGAAGGGTTACACTCCTGCATCGGGTTGGCGGGGTGGTCCTGCAGAGAAGTGGCCCGTAACAAAGGTAGGCTGGGTGGGGAGAGGAGTGAGCTCTGACCCCTCTCACTCTGCCCTTTTTCAGACGGCTGGTCCTCGCCCTCTCCCCCCTCCACCTGCACCTCCGTCACATCGGCCTCGTCGACTTCGCCCGGCGTCTGCTCGTCCTCCTGCATCTCCTCCTCCTCCTTCTCGTCCAGCACCCAGGCCTCTCCAGACTGGCCCTCGCCCGGCTTACACTCCGCATCCTTGATGGCTTTCTGGTACAGCTCCGAGAAACTCCTGCAGAACATAAAACGTCAATATACTCATTAGGAAGAAACCAGTCAAGCTTCCCTTTTCCATCCAGTGTGTTATCATTGCACCGTTGAGTCATACAGCCTTCTAGAGAAGAAACGGAGCAATGCAGATGAGATGGAAATAAAAGCGCTATATTTGTCTTAGCATCCACTGTATTCCTTTGAAATCCAAGAGCCACCACTACCAAAAAATATGACAACTTTGTGACAATCCGCGCTTTGTTGTCGCAGAACAAGCATGTCAGGGCTAAAATAAAAATACACAAGGGAGTTCTCTGAGGATGTTTCTGCCACCAGCTTTGAAATGTTGCAGACGTGTCCGGTTCAATATTGGTTTTATTTCAACAGTTCTGTCTACACCAGGATCCAGCTTTTTTTGGTCCATCTCACTGACATAGCGGAATGGAAAGGCTGCTGGTAATAGCCAGTACCTGCGCCAGTGTGATTAAGGGTTATTAGAGGGATTGATTGGTTGTTGGCCAGCTGGTGTGACACGGACTGCAGCCCATCATAAACAATAGAGTGAGCTGTGACCCCAGAATGGCACCTCCCTTGTTTTCTGAAATAATTTGCTCCACAAACCCCTCCCCCTTATCTCCTGTTAACCTCTCTCTCACCCCCTCATCGGCATCACTCTTCACCTTCCGCAGCCTGCTGTTTCCCATGAGCCTCTTTTCCACTCTTTCTTGTCTGTTCTCCCCCTCAAGCCTGATGACCTGACCCTCCCCTCATTAGCGTTCTCCACTATCTCCCACCACCCCTTCCTCTTTCCACCAATCCGCCCCCCTCTTCCTGACCTGCGAGGCTTGCCGTTCTCGTCCGGTGGGATGACAGTGATGTGGATCTTGTGCGCGGTGCGAAGCAGCCTGGTCCTCTCGTCCGGACCCAGGTGGACCAGGGAGTGGCCGCACAGCCGCACCACTCGAGCCCACAGCTGCAGACCTCCGCTCTCGGCGTAGCAGAACCGCTGCAGCTCGGTCACGAAGCCCTCCTCGCTCATCAGGAAGCCAGGCTGGCCCACTCCGTCGCGCAGGGGGGTGACCTCCAGCGCCTCGCAGCCCCGGGTCACCAACTACGGATGAGAAGGTGAAAGACAGAAATCAGAGATGTAAAACAGCCATTGCAAAACAGTCATATGGGTTAATTTCAAACCAGCAGTGAAAGAAAGTGTCCCACCTCAAGTCTCTGCACCACCTCTCGTATATCCTCCGCCTGGCTCTCCATCACACTGATTGACACCGACTCCCCGCGCTCGTAGAAGATATCCAAGCATGGCCCACCCTCCTTAGTCTCTGTTATCGCCTTCCAGCCGATGACATCGCGGCAGGAGCAGTTAAACACCACCCTCCGCGTGTACCTCTCGATCAGCACCACCGATTCGGCCGACACCCCGAGGAGACAGGGGAACCGGTGCTCTCCCGTCTCCCCTTCATCTCCGCTGTTGACCATCACGGCCCACACCAGCGCCCCGGCGCTGTGCAGCTCGGCTCCTTTGGCGCCCTTCAGCTTGTCTTTGCGCTTGCCTCCCAGGGAGAGCAGGGGGAACTTGGTGGAGGAGTCGATGGGCGTGGTGGTGACATAGTTTTCGGCCAGGTCCTTCAGGTACTCCTGCCGCGTGCGGGTGGCCATGGAACGGAACTTCTCGGACTTCTCCGCGGCGTTCTCGGCGTTCACCGCCTTGGCCAGCAGGAAGTCTCTGAAGGCAGGCGAGCGAGGGAATCGGGCGCCCTTAGGGAACAGCGGGCCGAATAGTGGGATGTCTTTAGAGCGGGTGACAGCCACCCTGAGAGAGAAAGCGATAAAGAGGACCAAGAGAGTAAGAGAGAGGGTTCAGCTGAAACATTCAATCTATGTCTTGTTTTCAGTGGCCGCTGTGTAAAAGTCTCTACAGAATTACAAACACGCTGGCTTTGCTGTGGTAGTTGAACAGATCAGTTTTGCAAGTTTCCTCCCAAGTTGCCCCACAATTTCTATGATGTAAGCTGTTTACATAACAATACCTGCCTATACTGTAATTACATTAACTTGCATGGATATCACAAGTGATAAGTAAAAATGTCAGTGTCAACTATGACCTCCAGTTGGTGATCGTCATAAGGCAAACAACCAACAATATAAACAAAAATCAATTATATCTTCAGAAAATTATTCTTTTTTCTTCTTTTTCCTTAAAGGTCCTATCATTTTATAACTTACTTTAGTTTGATACTACTTTATGATGTATAGGCTTACTATGAATCCATGTCACAAAGATTTGTCAGCCTAAAAAGGAGGGTAAACTCTATTCTGCAAATAAAAAACAGGATAAAAAGAGTTTGGATGGGTTCACCCTCCACTACATCTCTGGGTATCAATAACAGTATTTCATAGAGGTTGTAACATATGGGATCAAACCAGACCTGTAATAGGTGTTGTCAGTGCAGGGCTCATGAACCTGAACGATGATGAAGACATGTTGGAAATGGGAGCGGATGGACTTTGGAGTGAAGGGCAAAGCACCTGGCTCCTGGAACACGATAGTCACGATGTCGTTCCCAATGTGTCGCTTCCTCAGCAACTGATGAGAGAGGGAGAGAGAGAGAGAGAGAGAGAGAGAGAGAGAGAGGGAGAGAGATAGAGGGAGAGAGAGAGAGAGAGAGAGAGAGAGAGAGATAGACCCATTAAACAAGCAGACCAAGGTCATTGCAGCAAACTAAAAGAAGAGGAAAAGTAGGTGTTAAAAAACATTGCCGTAGGTATAAGCCATCTGAAATAAAAAGAGATTAAAACTGAACTAAAACCATCTTGTCTACTTGTAAAACTAAAGAATTTTTGGTTTTTTTTTACTGAACACTAACTACGCCACAAGGTATTTTGAGCTAAATGGTCTGAATGCAGATTGCTGTTGAGTCAGCTAGTGCATTTCAATTGAAACCAAGTGGCCCCAACTTTATGTTAATTGAGGATGTATTGAAAAAATTATGTAAATACACTTTAAAAGGAATTCATGATTTATTGTTTGTATTAAACAATACCTGTATTACCTTTACAAATACCATCCCTACCAAAAATACTAAAACTAGAGCTGAATCTAAAACCTAAACTGAAACAAAATATTTGTAATATTTGTAACTAAAGCAACCAAACCAACCACACTGAAAACTCAACCCTGAAAATCCCGCAGCAGACAGGTCCTGCATTACTATGTTCTGGTTATCTGACCTTCTAATCATCACTGGTATTTGGTGTCCAGTCTTATTCCAAGTCACACCAAACAGGCTTATACTGTCCGTCCTCCTCCCAGCCGACAGTGAATACCTTCAGAGTGGGAGCGAACACTGGGGGGCAGGATTTCTATGTCATGCTTATTGAGGAGTACAGAGGCATTTGCTAAAGAATTTACTAAAGCATGACAGTCTGAACAGATATGGGAAGTGTAGCTTTAACTGAGACTGGTGTATCTTTTTTTAAGAATGGCGGTAAGACATTTGAGGATATTTTCATTCTCTGAAGCCCAAGAGATGCACTTGGTTTGGGGAAGTGCTTCTATTCCATATTTAAGCCAATGAAAGACAGGGCAAATTAACCTTGTAATTATAGTAAATCATAAGTCATATCTAGTAAGTCATAATGGATAGCTGAAAGGCATGTATCTTGTTTACCTGTTGTGTGTTGTTGGCTGTGTAGGGCAGCATAGTGGACACATGAAACATAATCTCATAGTCCTGGTAGCGTGTGTAGAGGGAATGGGTCCCCGTTGAGTCCGCTGCATAAATCCAGGCACAAACACACACATGCACATGCAGACACACACACACACGCACACACACCCCACACAAAGAGACAGACACAGCAAAGGTTTACAAAAATCAAGCCAATGTCTCTGTGTGAAAGACAAGCTCAAAGTAGAAGAGGCAGGGTAAAATCTGTCACATCTGCTGCACTCTGCCGTTCATTAAAGAGAAAACAGCAGCTCCAAGATAATCAGCAGTGACTATGCTATTTTTCAAGCATTACTCAGATTACATGTTAGTAGATAGCAGTTATCTCAGGCTTTCAGTGGTGCACTGATGCCCTTCTGATAATGTTTTTGCGACAAGGTGAGATACAGCCAGTAGATCGTGGCGTCGGCGCATGTTTTCAGCTCACTCTTGTTGTCCAGCTGAGCTCGGTATTTCTCCCAGCCCTTCAGCCGCACACGCTCCCCGAGCAGATCCAGAAACTCTTCGAACGCTGGCCCAGAGCTCTCGTTGTTGTACATGTCTTCCTCTGAGCTCTGCCCAGCCCGGCAGTACATCACTCCCACCTTACGCTGGAAATTTAGCTACATTAGGAGACATAGAAACAGGGTGTTAATAATTATCATCATCATCATACTGTTATATTTACGTATTCATACCGTCTTTGTCTATAAACTCAAATTACAGAAAGTGCACAGTCCAGAAAGTATTTACTGTTGCAGATTTGAATGTCCTATCTAATGGAGCCTCCTGACCATTTGAAATCAAAGAACACAGGTAAAAGCTTGGAGAAATACATTCTTGTGATGAACTGATTTGATACATCTGCAGTACATATATCAGACTCTCAACTGTAATCTCCTTCAGCTCATTCCATATCAATCGAGTTGGTATCCGCAGCAACAGCCCTACTCACCCCCTGCTCATCCAGCTTCAGCAGCGTGTCCCGGACCTTGGGTGAGTTGGAGGCCAGGCGGAGGCAGTGCAGGTTCAGCTCGGGGATGATGAACTCCAGCAGCCTCTTGGGTGACAAGCCTCGAGGGGTTGTGTGGCGAGCGGCGGAGGGCACCGACTCCTCCATGATGGAGCCTCGCAGTGTCTTCAGCTGGGGAGAGTTCAGATGGTAAGCGCTTGGAAGCGTTCACATCCACTCACGTCCACTCATATATCAATGTTGTGTGTACTGAACAACAGAAAGGAAAGTGCAGACTTACCTCTGTAGTACGAAAGATGATTCTGTAATTGTACTGAGCTCCGCTGGATCCCTCTTTCTCCTCTCTACGGAAACTGATTGCCACTGGACCAAGACGATCATCTATGCCAAAGAAATTCTGATGTTCTGTAATAACAATATAGTCACATAATGTTAGAGTGTTGAATGGGCATAGACAAATAATCAAGATGAATTGCACACCAAAAACACACTCTGCAGTGTGGCACTCACCTTTCATGTAGAAATATTTGCGATAGTAGTGGGCTCCCAGATCTGCATGCTCTATAAAGTAGTTGCTCTTGCCTTGCTGTTGGACATGACTCTCCCTGGGCTCCTCCAGGACTGACACTGCATCGTTGGGGCTGCGGAGGCTCAACCAGAGGCCCCGTCTGCCCTGGGACCGACCCAGACCCACCCGCTCCTCGCCCCCCATCTCATTACGGAAGTGGGGACAGCTGAGTAAGAGCTCGTTATCATTGCCGTCACCTTCGTCCAGCAGCAGCGACTGCTCAGGGTCATCTGCGTTCACTCCGTTGCCCCCTCCGCCCTGCGCAGGTGAGGATGGGGTGACCTGGGACAGGGGGCGCAGCTGTGAGGCGGCTGAAGCCCCTGAGGTGATATTCTTTTTTCGTCCAATGCTGTCTCTGTTTGTGGCTGCCTCGGTGAGGTCAAACAGGATGCTCTGAACGTCGTAGTGGGCAAAGTTCCTTACCCAGGCTCC